>NC_069500.1:792685301-792690301 GCF_027579735.1 Bombina bombina
GTTTTTCCTGTTCCTGGTGCTATTTCTGAAGTAATTTCCAGAGAATGGAATAATTTGGGTAATTCATTTACTCCTTCTAAACGTTTTAAGCAATTATATCCTGTGCCTTCTGACAGATTAGAATTTTGGGACAAAATCCTTAAAGTTGATGGGGCTATTTCTACCCTTGCTAAACGTACTACTATTCCTACGTCAGATGGTACTTCCTTTAAGGATCCTTTAGATAGGAAAATTGAATCCTTTCTAAGAAAAGCTTATCTGTGTTCAGGTAATCTTCTTAGACCTGCTATATCATTGGCTGATGTTGCTGCAGCTTCAACTTTTTGGTTGGAAACTTTAGCGCAACAAGTAACAGATCATGATTCTCATAATATTATTATTCTTCTTCAACATGCTAATAATTTTATCTGTGATGCCATTTTTGATATTATCAGAGTTGATGTCAGGTTTATGTCTCTAGCTATTTTAGCTAGAAGAGCTTTATGGCTTAAAACTTGGAATGCTGATATGTCTTCTAAATCGACTCTACTTTCCATTTCTTTCCAGGGTAACAAATTATTTGGTTCTCAGTTGGATTCTATTATCTCAACTGTTACTGGTGGGAAAGGAACTTTTTTACCACAGGATAAAAAATCTAAGGGTAAAAACAGGGCTAATAATCGTTTTCGTTCCTTTCGTTTCAACAAAGAACAAAAGCCTGATTCAGGAGCAGTTTCAGTTTGGAAACCATCTCCAGTCTGGAATAAATCCAAGCCTTCTAGAAAAGCAAAGCCAGCTTCTAAGTCCACATGAAGATGCAGCCCTCATTCCAGCTCAGCTGGTAGGGGGCAGGTTACGTTTTTTCAAAGAAATTTGGATCAATTCTGTTCACAATCTTTGGATTCAGAAAATTGTTTCAGAAGGGTACAGAATTGGTTTCAAGATGAGACCTCCTGCAAAGAGATTTTTTCTTTCCCGTGTCCCAGTAAATCCAGTGAAAGCTCAAGCATTTCTGAAATGTGTTTCAGATCTAGAGTTGGCTGGAGTAATTATGCCAGTTCCAGTTCTGGAACAGTGGCTGGGGTTTTATTCAAATCTCTTCATTGTACCAAAGAAGGAGAATTCCTTCAGACCAGTTCTGGATCTAAAAATATTGAATCGTTATGTAAGGATACCAACGTTCAAAATGGTAACTGTAAGGACTATCTTGCCTTTTGTTCAACAAGGGCATTATATGTCCACAATAGATTTACAGGATGCATATCTGCATATTCCGATTCATCCAGATCATTATCAGTTCCTGAGATTCTCTTTTCTGGACAAGCATTACCAGTTTGTGGCTCTGCCGTTTGGCCTAGCTACAGCTCCAAGAATTTTTACAAAGGTTCTCGGTGCCCTTCTGTCTGTAATCAGAGAACAGGGTATTGTGGTATTTCCTTATTTGGATGATATCTTGGTACTTGCTCAGTCTTTACATTTAGCAGAATCTCATACGAATCGACTTGTGTTGTTTCTTCAAGATCATGGTTGGAGGATCAATTCACTAAAAAGTTCATTGATTCCTCAGACAAGGGTAACCTTTCTGGGTTTCCAGATAGATTCAGTGTCCATGACTCTGTCTTTGACAGACAAGAGACGTCTAAAATTGATTTCAGCTTGTCGAAACCTTCAGTCACAATCATTCCCTTCGGTAGCCTTATGCATGGAAATTCTAGGTCTTATGACTGCTGCATCGGACGCGATCCCCTTTGCTCGTTTTCACATGCGACCTCTTCAGCTCTGTATGCTGAATCAATGGTGCAGGGATTACACAAAGATATCTCAATTAATATCTTTAAAACCGATTGTACGACACTCTCTAACGTGGTGGACAGATTGCCATCGTTTAATTCAGGGGGCTTCTTTTGTTCTTCCGACCTGGACTGTAATTTCAACAGATGCAAGTCTTACAGGTTGGGGAGCTGTGTGGGGATCTCTGACGGTACAAGGAGTTTGGGAATCTCAGGAGGTGAGATTACCGATCAATATTTTGGAACTCTGTGCAATTTTCAGAGCTCTTCAGTCTTGGCCTCTTCTGAAGAGAGAATCGTTCATTTGTTTTCAGACAGACAATGTCACAACTGTGGCATACATCAATCTTCAAGGAGGGACTCACAGTCCTCTGGCTATGAAAGAAGTATCTCGAATTCTGGTTTGGGCGGAATCCAGCTCCTGTCTAATCTCTGCGGTTCATATCCCAGGTATAGACAATTGGGAAGCGGATTATCTCAGTCGCCAAACGTTGCATCCGGGCGAATGGTCTCTTCACCCAGAGGTATTTCTTCAGATTGTTCAAATGTGGGAGCTTCCAGAAATAGATCTGATGGCGTCTCATCTAAACAAGAAACTTCCCAGGTATCTGTCCAGATCCCGGGATCCTCAGGCGGAAGCAGTGGATGCATTATCACTTCCTTGGAAGTATCATTCTGCCTATATCTTTCCGCCTCTAGTTCTTCTTCCAAGAGTAATCTCCAAGATTCTGAAGGAATGCTCGTTTGTTCTGCTGGTAGCTCCGGCATGGCCTCACAGGTTTTGGTATGCGGATCTTGTCCGGATGGCCTCTTGCCATCCGTGGGCTCTTCCGCTAAGACCAGACCTTCTGTCGCAAAGTCCTTTTTTCCATCAGGATCTCAAATCCTTAAATTTAAAGGTATGGAGATTGAACGCTTGATTCTTGGTCAAAGAGGTTTCTCTGACTCTGTGATTAATACTATGTTACAGGCTCGTAAATCTGTATCTAGAGAGATATATTATAGAGTCTGGAAGACTTATATTTCTTGGTGTCTTTCTCATCATTTTTCTTGGCATTCTTTTAGAATTCCGAGAATTTTACAGTTTCTTCAGGATGGTTTAGATAAAGGTTTATCCGCAAGTTCTTTGAAAGGACAAATCTCTGCTCTTTCTGTTCTTTTTCACAGAAAGATTACTAATCTTCCTGATATTCATTGTTTTGTACAAGCTTTGGTTCGTATAAAACCTGTCATTAAATCAATTTCTCCTCCTTGGAGTTTGAATTTGGTTCTGGGGGCTCTTCATGCTCCTCCTTTTGAACCCATGCATTCATTGGACATTAAATTACTTTCTTGGAAAGTTTTGTTCCTTTTGGCGATCTCTTCTGCCAGAAGAGTCTCTGAATTATCTGCTCTTTCTTGTGAGTCTCCTTTTCTGATTTTTCATCAGGATAAGGCGGTGTTGCGAACTTCTTTTGAATTTTTACCTAAGGTTGTGAATTCCAACAACATTAGTAGAGAAATTGTGGTTCCCTCATTATGTCCTAATCCTAAGAATTCTAAGGAGAAATCGTTGCATTCTTTGGATGTTGTTAGAGCTTTGAAATATTATGTTGAAGCTACTAAGTCTTTCCGAAAGACTTCTAGTCTATTTGTTATCTTTTCCGGTTCTAGAAAAGGCCAGAAAGCTTCTGCCATTTCTTTGGCATCTTGGTTGAAATCTTTAATTCATCATGCCTATGTCGAGTCGGGTAAAACTCCGCCTCAAAGGATTACAGCTCATTCTACTAGGTCAGTTTCTACTTCCTGGGCGTTTAGGAATGAAGCTTCGGTTGATCAGATTTGCAAAGCAGCAACTTGGTCCTCTTTGCATACTTTTACTAAATTCTACCATTTTGATTTATTTTCTTCTTCTGAAGCAGTTTTTGGTAGAAAAGTACTTCAGGCAGCGGTTTCAGTTTGAATCTTCTGTTTATGTTTTTCCTTAAACTTTATTTTGGGTGTGGATTATTTTCGGCAGGAATTGGCTGTCTTTATTTTATCCCTCCCTCTCTAGTGACTCTTGCGTGGAAAGATCCACATCTTGGGTAGTCATTATCCCATACGTCACTAGCTCATGGACTCTTGCTAATTACATGAAAGAAAACATAATTTATGTAAGAACTTACCTGATAAATTCATTTCTTTCATATTAGCAAGAGTCCATGAGGCTCGCCCTTTTTTTTGTGGTGGTTATGATTTTTTTGTATAAAGCACAATTATTCCAATTCCTTATTTTATATGCTTTCGCACTTTTTTCTTATCACCCCACTTCTTGGCTATTCGTTAAACTGATTTGTGGGTGTGGTGAGGGGTGTATTTGTAGGCATTTTGAGGTTTGGGAAACTTTGCCCCTCCTGGTAGGAATGTATATCCCATACGTCACTAGCTCATGGACTCATGGACTAATATGAAAGAAATGAATATATCAGGTAAGTTCTTACATAAATTATGTTATATATATATATATATATATATATATATATATATATATATATATATATATATATATATATATGTGTGTGTGTGTGTATATATATATATATATATATATATATATATATATATACACACAGCTTACTCCAACCAGAACTACCAATGACCCAAACCAAACTGAGCCTGCTAACTATCAAAAACAATTCACGGACAATACTGGGATTGTAAACCTCTCTAATCATCACCTTTCAATACCTGAAAAATCAGTCTTATCCAAGGGGCCAACATTATGACCTAACACAAATCTTGATCACATCCAGTTATATTTAGACTTGGAAGACTTTTTCAGAAGATTGAGACTTAAGGAATTCTTTTATGCCATAAAAAACACGACTCTCAAACAGGATAATAATGGTAGGAAAAAGAACAAAGATTTTACACTGACAGCAGGACGTAACATCAAATTGGACAGTTACATTGAAAGTTTTCGCCTGAGAGTGGCATCCCTAGTCACCACACAAGAGAAAAAAAATCGCTTACAACCTCTCACATACGGAAAGAAATGCCTTGAAAAACTTGATGAATAATAATAACATCATCATCAAGCCGGCGGACAAGTGTGGATCAGTAGTTATCATGAATACCCAGGACTACACTACAGAAGGTTACAGACAGTTGTCTGATGTAAACTACTACAAAAAACTGGACACGGACCCCACCAAGGAATATTCAGCTAAACTCACAAAACTTATCAAAACATTTCCTAAACACATACAG
>NC_069500.1:792697801-792702801 GCF_027579735.1 Bombina bombina
CCCAAATCGTTAAAGGGAAAGATTAAATCCAATGTCCAGAGCAAGGATTAAACAGTAATTTCTTTATTAAAAACAATTAAAAGTTGTTGCTTAGCAACGCGTTTCTCGGCTGAGTGCCGTTTCTTCAGGCTAATATTGAGATACTGATACCTTGCTCTATTTATACACCCTAGACTAATCAATTGCTGCAAATTGCTCACACACTAGTTTACGAATGGCCTATCAGAGTTAAGCTAAACTGACATGCCCATATTGATTCGACCTATGGTATAGGTTGTATGAGATGATTCCCATAACTTAAAAATATATGTTTATACATAATTTACCGTCTCATTTAAGGAGAAATTATAGTGCGGCTGTGGCAATATATTCTCGTCTTTTTATACATTGCTAAATTGCTTGAAATATAATATATTTCATTTCGAATCTCAGCGGACTATATAAACCTCTAATAGGCAACATAATGATACAAAAAGTAAATGATGTACATTGTAATTGCTAGTATTGAAAAATCTATGATTAAATATAATACAATAAATGAATTTCTATAAATAATAAAATATATATATACACTCTTAGCAATTTGAGTATTCAAAAGGCTGATAGGACTATAATCTTAAAATTCCTCATACTTATAGCGCTTAATTTGAAATTCTTTTGTTATTCCTTTGGCGTTCTTTTGAACTTATAATATAATTGACAAAATGAGTTAAATCCTAGTGCTGTTATTCATATGACGTATCTAGAAACAAATGCCATATATATTGTTCACAAGTACCACATATGGCCAACATGACTATGGTATAGTGGGCTACCAAATTATATCAAAAACTTCACCCATAAAAATGACTAATTAATAAATAACGTACTACTATTAGCCTATATCATTGTCTAGTTGGTTGTTGAAATATGGTATAGAAAGACCCAACAGTGATATTTAATTTTGTACATGATTATTACCTCCCACCAATACAAATATTTTGATTAAATAAAGGATGTGTGTGCATACTAGTATAAATAATAGTGTTAGGTTCCTTGTGATCTTTAAGTACCTATATTGTGAAAAATAATATATTTGAATTAGAATTAAATATATAATAACATATAAATATAATAATATATAATAGACCCCTAATATGAATAGTGGTACTAACTCAGTGAGTAGACTAAATCTCTTAACAAGCTATATCTGTGTCTAGTGTCAAATGTCGGCCTCTAATAGTGAGGCAGTGTACTTCTATTGTTTAACTAGTGTCGGCTTGTGTGTAGTGTTGTGTGAATATTATAAGATTGTAAAATAAACTATATGGGGAATATTAGTGAGTAAAGGATTGAGGTGCTTAGATAAATGATTATAGACCCAGAATCGGTATGTGTATATGTTTGCTCCTTGTGTCACTATATATGGTGTCGATAGAGTGAAAGTAGTGAATATGTGCTGATGTAAATAGTGGTATTGGCTTATCTCACAAGTACAAACATATGTGTGTATAATGTTGATAATGTGTATATGATATCGATGTGGGTGCCAATATGAACGAGTGGATTGGGAAATAGGGCCCTATATGGCTATGTTATGGAATTATATTATTAACCATATATGTCAGAAAGCTGCTAGATCCACATTCAAATTCAAACCAAATGGATGGATAGTTTTGAGTTTGTGGATCCAGTAAGTTTCTCTCTGCCTAAGCCTCATAAAGCGGTTATACAAATGTGATGCAGGGATTTCTTCTATAGGTGTAATCCTATAGCAGTTAGGATCACCTTCATGTTTAACATGACAATGTGTGATCACACTATGAGATTTCTTATTTCGTAGTATACTACAGTAATGTTCTGACCATCTGTGGCTAAGGCGTCTAATAGTGCGCCCTATATATTGGATCCCACAGACACAAGATAATAAATAAATGACATAGTGTGAAGCACAAGATAATTTACTTTTGATTTTATACGATTTCTTGTTCACAAATGATTGAAAAATTGTTTTTTTATCCTCAATGTGGTCGCACATTTTACAGTTTCTGACCTTGCATTTGTATGCTCCTTTTTTGGCTATGTAATGAGATTTATGAGGAATGCTTTTACTTGTGTTATTCTTATGTTTCACTATCTTACTAGGTGCCAGTATGTTCTTGATATTTGGTGCTCTCTTGTAAACTATCAAGGGTTTATCTCCTATTAACTCAGTTAAGATTGGATCCCGTTTCAATATTCTCCAATGTTTGTTTAGAATTTTGCTTATAAGATCATAATTACAGTTAAATTGGGTGATAAATCTAACTTCTGAATATTTGAATGACTTTCCTGATTCTTTGGATGAACATTGGAAATACTCCTCCCTATTCTCAAGTCTAGCGCGGAGTGCCGGATGGAGAATGTTCGATTAGTGTGTGGGTGATGGAAAACTTTAGTGCCCACTAGGCCATTACACGTTGTGCAGCCCAAGCAACGATAGGAGCCCCTTATATTCCCCTTATATTCCTTTTCATCCCAGTTGAGTAACACTGCTTGGGGTCCGTTTTCACCAGAAGATCTTTAAGATTAGTTCCCCGCTTGAATCCAACCATAGGTCGTAGGTTATGGGTAAATGTGAGTTTTGGGTCTGAAGACATAATTGGCCAATGCTGTCGAAGAATTTGGCCAATATTTTTTGTCACTGGAGTAAAAGTAGTGGACATAATGAGCTTATCGCTAGCGTCCCTTTTTGGTTTGGGTATAATTAATTCTGTCTGTGTTAGCCTTGAAACCGATTCCACAGCATCATAGATTATCGGGATCTTGTAGCCCCTGTTCTGGAACTTCTCACCCACTCCTTTCAATTGGGAGACCCCCGTTACAGGATTCGAATTGTTACGCATTGTTCTTATGCATTGTGATTTTACAATGCCCTTTAATAGGGCTGGGGGATGGCAACTATCTGCCCTTAATATAGAGTTGCGATCGGTGGGTTTATGATACAATGTGGTTCCTAATTTGTTAGAATCCTTGAAAACTGTCAAGTCCAAGAAATGAATGGATGCAGTGTCAGCTGTCATCTTAAACTTGACATTGTCAGTAGTGTTATTAAACACATCAAACCATTTATGGAGTTCCTCCAGGCCCCCTCGCCACACCAAAAAAATGTCATCAATGTATCTGTAATAACAGATAATAGATACGTTCAACGTATTCCATAGATACATGTTTTCAAATTGTGACATATAAATGTTGGCGTACGAGGGGGCCATGGAGGAACCCATGGCTGTGCCGGCAGTTTGCAAATAAAAATTATTTTCGAACCGAAAATAGTTTTTAAACAGACAGAATTCAATGAGGGACAGTAAAAATCCTACTGGGGGCCCCTCATAAAGGGTGTTACCCGTGAGGTGCTCTTGTATAGCCTTAAGTCCGTCAAGATGTGGTATAATGGTATACAGACTGTTGACATCCAGAGTGACGAGTAAATCATCTGGCTGGATGTCAACAGTCCGTATTTTACGAATGAAATCATTCGTATCCATAACGTAAGACCGTGTTGCTTTCACCACTGGCTGTAGGAGTACGTCCACATATTGTGCTATAGGTTGGGTAAGTGATTCCCTGGCTGACACAATGGGACGGCCCGGTGGGTGGTCTAATGTTTTATGGATTTTGGGGATTGAATATAAAATGGGTATCTTAGGGTATGTGGTAATGCAAAAGTCACGAATGTGCTCAGTTATGTACCCTTGTTCAAATCCCAATTCAATCAATT
This sequence comes from Bombina bombina, assembly GCF_027579735.1. Lineage (NCBI taxonomy): Eukaryota > Metazoa > Chordata > Amphibia > Anura > Bombinatoridae > Bombina > Bombina bombina. The sequence continues at coordinate 792,701,541 of NC_069500.1, forward strand.
TGTCAAGTTGTATTTTGAATGGTGTAGTAGGGTCAGAAATTAGCAATTTGTATGTCTGGGTGTCTGATAATTGCTTCAGGATGTCCTCTCTATAATCACTGTAATCTAAAAGAACAATGGCCCCGCCCTTGTCGGCGGGCCTGATGACTATAGAGGAGTCATTCTGGAGAGTTTTAATAGCCTTCAATTCATCTCTTGAGAGATTATGTTTCCATAGTGTATCTTTTCTTTCTGTGTCCAAGTCCTGTGATATCAACCTCAAAAATGTTTTGGTACTTGGACTGCTATTGCTGGGTTCAAAAGAACTAGGTACACTGCATTTAAGTTCAATATGGGACTTCTGTCTAGACGAATCTTTATTTTGGAAGAATTCTTTAATCTTAAGAGATCTATTTAATTTGTAAAGATCTAGTTTAAGGTCAAATTCGGAGATTAAAGTGCTCGGCACAAAAGATAGGCCTTTATTGAGAACTTTACGTTCATTATCAGTTAAGGCATGTGCACTCAAATTGACAATTATGTCCTCTGTCGTGGTCGTCTGGGGGGTCGGTGTCTGATACCCCGCCCGCCTGATATGGGGTCTGTTATGCCTCCCCCTCCCCGAGATCGTGTTGTTACCCCTAAAAAATGACTAGGGGTTGAGTGTGATCTGGGTTCATGTGAGGAGAATTGATCCTGATGTCTATGTTGACCAGGTGGAGTAAACGCAGTGCCAGAGGGGTTCCTATCGGCATCAGTGGAATCTTCACCACTCTTATCTACCGTGTCAAAGTGAACCCGTCTGGTTCTGTGTCTCCTCCTGGTCTGATTCCCCTGTGTGTTAGTCAGCCATTTGTACACTTTTCCCTGCGTGTAATCATTATTGACAGTCTCCAGTTTTTTATTTTTAAATGTGATTAAATCACTCTGGTATTTGTCAATTTGCAATTTAATTTTTGATAACCAGTTCTCTTGGGTGTCATTAGTGAGTGTGATACTATGTAAAGATTCAAATGTTTGTATTTCAGTCCTAACTTTACTAAGGATTGCAGTGACCTCTTCAATAACCAATAATATTAGGTCTAAAGAACACTTATTTAAGATATAACACCACTTTTTTCTGAAATCTGGGTTATCACGCCCAATAGTGGGCACATTGTGGACTCTAAACCCACGGGGAATGTGTCCTGTTCTATAGTAATCGGACAGATAGCTGCCATGTAACGCCAAATCAACCTCTCTTTTTTTTAATTTAAGTAAAGAGTAATATAAATTAACTGGG
>NC_069500.1:792720301-792860301 GCF_027579735.1 Bombina bombina
AGAACATGGTTGTTGTTCAATAATAAAATTAATCCTCAAAAATACAACTTGCCTAATAATTCTGCACTCCCTGTATATATATATATATATATATATATATATATATATATATATATATATATATATATATATATATATATATATATATATATTCTTGGGCCAGTTCCTAAGTTTTGAATACATTTATCAACCCTGTTTTATAGGAATTCAAGATATGTCAGGGATATGCATAAGGATATCTTAAGAATAAAAATTACACTTCAGAAAAAAATGTACATATATTTGAATGGCCTTTTGGTTCTAATATGCTATATAAAAGATATGTTGCTATGTAACACCAACAAGGTTCGTAGTGTTACTATGACAACAATTAGTCATTTGTCCAAGTTGCAACTGAAAAAACTATTTAAAATAAGGGAAGACAAGGCAAATAAAAACATATGTTGTAGAATGTCAAAAGGAGGCTTAACACTTAAAATATATTTAATAAATGTAAAACAAATGTTATGACTTTTGCAATTTTATGTATGAGGCTTCGTTATATATGTGGTGAATTGTATTTATTCCTTTATGCTATCCTTTTAACAGGAAATACTAAGGCCTCCGTGTAAAAAAAAACAGCTTACGCCCTAAGTTGTTACCACAGATTTATGTAAATTACAAATGAAATACAGCCAATGAAAGGGTTTTGCAACTCTTATGGAAAGTGAGGCTAGTTATAATTAACTCATGTAATGTGGCTCCTCCTCCAATTTGAAACCCGCTCTCTTACTCTGGGCCTTTAGTTTTGTGTTAAGAGCAGCTAGGAGCTTATTTAGAGAGAATGGACGAAATAGAACACTCTCAAATAAAATATTCAGACAACTCTAGAAACAATCTCAAAATTAAGGTTGTTGGGCATCCTTACAATATTAGAATATGAAGAATTCTTGTTTGGTCCCTAAATTTAATCTGTTTCTTCATAAACAAATTGGAATCATCTTCATGGCAACTTGAAATATAGTTTCATGTCTGCCTATACATCTTAGAAGTCTTCAATGACTACAAAAGCCCTTGTTGTACAGAAACATTGATATAATAAAACAAGCAATCAATAAAAACACTCCTTAAACAAAACAATGGTTTTCAGTAATTTTTCTTTTCTAAAAGAAGGTTCTGATATTTTCATTTAAAACAATGACCATATGAGATATGGAAGGCAGTTGTATAAAAGGAAGGAAGACATTAGAAAGTGTAAACTTTTTAGAGGAACAACGCTGGATGTGAGTGATGCACATACAAGGAGTTCTCTGCTTTTGGTTTAGTAGTTTTCTCTTAACCTCCAAAAATATATTTTTGGGAAATTAATTAGAATTAAACACATGCCAATATCTTAGCTCTCTTATTCGTACATTTAAGGACAAATTACTCTAAAGATCTGGTTCCTGACTCATCTTAGGAGCAGAAAGGAAGTAGTGCAAATGAGAGAAGACATTTGAAAGTGTGAACTCTACAAAGGAGCAATACACAAACAGGGAGTTCTCTGCTTCTGTCACAGCCCTAGGCCACACTGTTGTTTTTGTCTTGACCCCAAAAAACTATTTTTGGAAATTGTTTCAAGAGAAAAGTGAATAATCAATTACAGTGACCTAGAGGATTGTGTTGGAGGGAGAAATTGAAAAACAGCTTCCTCTTTTATTTAAAGAGAAAAAAATGAATGCTTCAATATCCATAATGTTAATTTAATAGGCCCAATAACTAAGAATGGCGATTTACAAACCAATTAAAGGGACACTCAAGTCAAAATGAAACTTTCATTATTCAGATAGAGCAGCAATTTTAAACAACTTTCCAATTTACTTCCATTAACAAAATGTGCACAGTCTTTTTATATTTACACTTTGAGTCACCAACTCCTACTGAGCATGTGCAAGAGTTCACAGCATATACGTATATGCATTTGTGATTGGCTGATGGCTGTCACATGATACAGGGGGAGTGGAAATAGACATAACTTTGCAATTTATTTAACAAAAATCTACTACTCATTTGAAGTTCAGACTAAGTGCTATTGCATTGTCTTCTTATCATGCATTTGTTGATTATGCAAATCTACAGTGTTGACTGGTCCTTTAACAAGAGTGAAAGCAGACAAAATTTAAAAAAACTCAGTACCCACAGCTAGAAAAGCAAATGCAAATTCAGAACTGGAGTAAGTAAGCCTGACAGAACAAGTTTTAAACCATAGACTGTATCAAGGAACAAGCACATAATTCTTATTAGAACAAATTAAAAGGAGGTGAGAAACATGGAGTGATTAAAGTCTGGCAAAGCCTTTGATGCTGTAAACATGCTTTTCCAAGAAGTGCCAAAACCTACTTCTTCATTAGTAAAAAAAATAAACAAACCTCAGGCTTCAGCTCAATCCATCATGCTATAAATAGGTTTAAAGTGTCTCAAAAATGTGATGGGAAGATAGCACTTCTGATTTCTGAGAGATAACCCTTCTCATTTATGGGATGAGTTTCTAATCTGCTCCATCAGTATTTAAACTGCATACCCATTGCTTTTGAATCTGATTCTACAAGAATTAAATAAATTGATACATGTTCTCTGAAGAGCTATTGTACAAAGACACACATGCACATTTCAGACTTTCTTATAATATGGCCCTTGAAATAAATAATTGAGAAAATCAGAAGTAACTGATTGTTCTGCTATGACAAAATTGACAGAGCTTAAAAACAGATCTACCTTGCCTAGACTTGATGAAAGAGAAAAATACACACATTCCACGGGATCACCATGGCCACTGAAATGAGCAGATAGTATTTTACTACAAATCTAATACCATGTGTAGATTAAAAAAACATGTACTAAAATAATTACAATAATACATACAGAAAAAACTAAATGTATGCTTACTTTCTTAAATGTGTTTATTTCATGATGGTGAAATTCCACAAGTTCATCACATGTAGGATTATACTCCAGCCCACTAAGAGGAGGCAAAACATACCAGAACTTACTTTAATCCCTCCGACTCTCCCAGAATCCCTCAGCCCTACATATGGCCAAGGAGATGGAAGGAAACCAGCAAAACAAATTCTGCAGCCAAATGCATAGAAAAGAAAGTGGGGCTTTGTTTTCTTTCATTAGATGGTCAGAGTCCACAAGGTCATAACATGTAGATCTTATACCCAAGAAGGGAAGTTCATGAGACAACCATGTTTAGGGGAGGACAATACAGTTAAGGCAGGAATGTTACTGATCAGTCACTGCAGTCTGCAGTACTTTCTTGCCAAAAGCTTCCTATGAAGAAACATAGACGTCTAAGTAACATTTTTGAAAATATGTAAAGAAGACCATATCTGGTCTATAGAAGTTTCATGCTAAAAAGTCCAAATAGTGGCAACTGCTCTAGTAGAATGAGCAGTAATGTGCTCAGGATAGTCTTCCCCATGATCAAATATGCCTTATGAATTAAAAGCTTTAAGCTAAGTACACTGTCATAGCTTTACCTCCGTTGTGACTTACAGAAAAATGGAAATGAGCTTGAAACAAGGCCTGAACATCAGGAAAATGAACACAGAAGAAGTTTAAAATCTGCTTACCTCATAAATTAATTTCTTTCCAAAGGCAGGGAGAGTTAATTACTTCATTTATTACTGTTGGGAATTCAACACCTGGCCACCAGGAGGAGGCAAAGACACCCCAGCCAAAGCTTATACATATCCCTCCCACTTCCACTACTCCCCCAGTTATTTTTTGCATTTGTCATCTAAAGGTGGGCGCTGTGGCTTAGTTAGTAAAAACTAGCTACTGCCCCAAGTAACTTTTCAAAGGTATTAGGAGCCCTTCTAGCAGTGGCCAGAATGCTAGGAATCGCGGTTGCTCCTTACCTGGACGATATCTTGGTTCAGGCTCCATCTTTTCCTTTGGCAAGATCTCACACGGATTCTCTTCTGCGTCTCCTTCGGACCCATGGATGGAAGATAAATGTGGACAAAAGTTCTCTGGTTTCCAACACCAGGGTATGCTTTATGTGAACGATCATCAATTTGATTGATCAAGACAGGCAAAACTTCTCTCTGCCTGTCTTTCTCTTCAATCCACTGCAGACCCCTCTGTGGCTCAATGCATGGAGTTAATTGGTCTTATGGTGGCAGCCATGGATATTATTCCTTTTGCCCGCTTCCATCTGAGACCCTTACAACTATGTATGCTCAGACAATGGAACGGAGATCATTCTGACCTGTCCCAACAGATTGGCTTTGTTGGGACTGCCTGTCTCTAAACAGGTGCTTTTTGAGACCATCTTTGGAGATTGTGACTATGGACGCCAGCCTTCTTAGCTTGGGAGTGGTATGGGTCCCCTTGAAACCTCAGGGAACCTGGACCCTAGAGGAATCCTCTCTTCCTATCAACATCCTGCAATTGAGAGCCATTTTCAACGCTCGGATGGCGTGGCCTCAGCTTCGCTCTGTTCAGTTTATCAGATTCCAGACAGACAACATAACATCAGTTGCCTATATCAATCTTTAGGGGGGAACGAGGATTTCCATAGGGATAAAAGAAGTGCCTTGCATCCTTCAATGGGCAGAGACTCACAATTGCCACATTTCAGAAATTCACATTCCGGAAGTGGACAATTGGGAAGCAGATTTCCTGAGCAGACAGTTCCATCTCAGAGAGTGGGCTCTTCACCCAGAGGTGTTTTTTGAGATTACTCTCAGGTGGAGGGTTCCGGAGATAGATCTCATGATGTCTCGTCTCAATTCCAAGCTACCCAGATATGGGTCCAGATCGAGGGACCCTCAAGCTGCATTGGTAGATGCTTTAGTGGCTCCATGGAGGTTCAAACATATGTATCTGTTTCCTCTATTTTCTCTTCTTCCCAGGGTGATTGCCTACATCACTCAGGAGCAGGCGTCTGGTATTGCTCCGGCATGGCTTTGCAGGACCTCAAACTGCATTGGTAGATGCTTTAGTGGCTCCATGGAGGTTCAAACATATGTATATGTTTCCTCCATTTTCTCTTCTTCCCAGGGTGATTGCCTACATCACTCAGGAGCAGGCGTCTGTGATTGCTCCGGCATGGCCTTGCAGGGCCTGATTCACTGATTTAGTGGAGATAAACCTCTCCTCCATGGAGGTTGCCTCAGCGAGTGAACCTTCAACTACGGGGTCCATTCCTTTTTCAAAATCTGGATTCTCTGAGGCTGACTGCGTGCAGATTCAACGCTTAGTGCTGTCCAAACGAGGTTTCTCTGATAGGGTCATTGATACCCTGATTCAGGCTTGTAAGCTGGTTACTCATCTTATTTAGCACAAGGTTTGGCGTACCTATTTAGCTTGGTGTGAGGAATGAGGTTTCCCCTGCCACAAGGTGAGGGTTCCTCAAATTCTTTTGTTTCTCCAAGATGGTCTGGAGAAGGGTTTATCCGCCAGTTCTATCAAGGGTCAGATCTCTGTCTTTTCTGTGTTACTGCACAATAAATTGGCTAATCTTTCTGATGTTCAGTCTTTTGTTCAAGCTCTGGTCAGGATCAGGCCTGGGGTTAAGCCAGTTGCTCCTCTTTGGAGCCTTAATCTTGTTCTTCATGTTCTTTAAAGGGCTCCGTTTGGGCCTATGCATTCTGTTTATATTAAACTTTTGATGTTTTTTGTTTTTGTTGATGGTTTCTTCTGCTTGCAGAGTTTGAGTTATCTGCTTTGCAGTGTGAGCCCCCTTATCTTGTTTTTCATGCAGACAATGCTGTTCTGTGTACTAACTTAGGTTTTCTTCCTAAGGTTGTTTCTGATTGCAATATCAAACAGGAGATTGCTGTTCCTTCCTTTTGTCCCAATCCCTTCTCTGAACAGGAGCGATTATTGCACAATCTAGACGTAGTGCTTTGAAGTTCTATCTTCATAGCTACCAAGGATTTCAGACAGTCCTCTTCCTTGTTTGTTGTGTATGCTGGTAAGCGCAAAGGCCAGAAGGCCATTGTGACTACTCTTTCTTTTTGACTGAGAAGTATCATCCGTTTGTCTTATGAGAAAGCTGGCCAACAGCCTCCTGAGAGGATTTATGGCTCATTCTACCTGTATGGTGTCCTCTTCTTCGGCTTTTAAGAACGAAGCTTCTATGGAGCAAATTTGTAAGGTGGCTACCTGGTCCTCTTAACATAGTTTTTCTAAATTCTTCAAGTTTGATGGTTTTGCCCTAGCTGAGGCTTCTTTTGAGAGAAAGGTGCTTCAAGTGGTGGTGCCTTCAGATTGAGGTCTGCCTACCTGATTCTCCCTCCCGTTTCATTCTGTGTCTTCTCTAGCTTGGGTATTGGATTCCCAACAGTAATGAATGATGGAATTAAGTCATGGAGTCCTAGACTCTCCCTGCCTTAGGAAAAAAAATTATGCTTACCTGATAAATTCTTCTTTCCTTGCAGGAAGAGTCCACAACCTCGCCCAGTATTTTTCGGTGCCGTTTTTTCTTATCTTCTGGCATCTCTATACCCATAATGTTTCTCCTGCTTTTCCTTATTTCCTTGGCTGCATGACTGGGGGAGTAGGGGAAGTGGGAGGGATATTTATAAGCTTTGGCTGTGGTTTCTTTGTCTCCTCCTGGTGGCCAGGTGTTGCATTCACAACAGTAATGAATGAAGTCATGGAGTCTCCCTTCCAGGAAAGAAAATAATTCATCAGGTAAGCATAAATTTTGTTTTCTTTCATGATGATGAAAGTCCACAAGTCATCAAATGTGGGAATATTCCCCTCCTAACCACTAGGAGGAGGAAAAAGACACCCCAACACACCAGGCAGGATCCCCCTCATTTGCTCATAGCTAAATCCTAATAGTTATATTGTACCACCAAAAAAAGAAACATAATTAATAACCATATCTTTGTAATAATATATACCATATTCCACAAACGTTAAAGCAGTAAACAAATGTAAAAAGAATTAACCCTATAAGTATTAAATAAGTGTAATAGATCTTTACTGGGTTATTCATATTTGAAATATACAGGGATTTTCAATTCTAAATAAAGGATGACTATATATATATATATATACATATATATACAGGTAGCCCTCAGTTTACGCCGGGGTTAGGTTCCAGAAGGAATGGTTGTAAATCGAAACCGTTGTAAATTGAAACCCAGTTTATAATGTAAGTCAATGGGAAGTGAGAGAGTTAGGTTCCAGGCCCCTCTCAAAATTGTCATAAGGAACACCTAATACATTATTTTTAAAGCTTTTAAATGAAGACTTTAAATGCTAAACAGACTTATAAACCTAAAAAAAAATCACACAACACATAATATATAATTAAACTAAGTTAAATAAACAAAAACACTTGCTAAACAGCATTATAAACCTAATAAAAAAATCACACAACACAGACTTCACTTGCATTTTTCTGCAAACAGTTCTTTCTATGCATTCCATTCTGGACTGATTTATACACAGGAAGACCTTGTTCCTTTGAAATCTGCTCGATAGCTCAGGTCTGGTTAAACTGATTAAATTCAGCTTGCTTGGCTTTGCTGCAACACAAGCGGACAGCTCCACCTACTGGCTATTTTATTAAATGCACTGCTTCTCAATGCTTTTCAATAGCAGTCACATGACTGGAAAAAAAGGTTGTTATTCTGAAACGGTGTAAATTGAACCGTTGTAAACCGAGGGCCACCTGTATATACACACACACACACACACAGTATATATAAACATGTTGCTTTGCTAATGGGTTAATCGGTAGCACTAGGGAGACATGCAAAACATTTTCAACAACAAATAATGGACTGGTTGTAAACATGTTGGAAATGGAACTGTAACAAATCTAAATAAAATAAAATCATCCAAGTTCAACATTGGAAATCTTGGAAGCAAATGGCATGCTGTGTCACTGGTTAATGTTCTGTGGTGCAAGTTTCTTTGTTTGTAAGGGAGATATTTACATTTATTCACTGTGGAAGTATAGCTTGAGGACTAACAGGAGGAATATAAGGATTTCCCCCTGTAACTCCCCTTACTTTTATGTTGACTGCTTTTGTCCTCTGACCTGTTGCTCTCTGCACCCTTCCTGTCTTCCCCCTCAACTGTCTGTTACAGTATGGGCTAACAGACTGTGCTGGAATAGTGAATGGGTGGACAGGAAACAGTGCAGTGAGCACTTGGTTTGCTCCTTATCAAAGGCAGTACATTTTAAAGAAATTGTGGGAATGGTAAATAACTGGCAATGCTGATATGACTATTCTTTACAATAGATAAAAACATTAGCACAGAGGCTGGGTGAGCAGAGGGCTTTCTCTCACACATGGTACTGATGTGTGGCTGCGTCTGCTCACACATTTCCTCCCGAAACTATGGCGCTCAAAGTATACATTGTTAATCACTCCTGTCAAGTTGATTTGACCTTCCCAGTCTTACTGGCTCTGCAGAGCAGAGAAACGGATCCATCTGCTGACATGGACAATCAGCTAACTTTGGAACCTGTCCTGTTCAATCAAGTTTCCTCCTTTCACTCCATCCCTGCAGGGCAGCAGAGGAGGCAGCGATTAACTGGGCAATGTAGCCCCTACACCCTCCATTGCTGCCTGGTCTGACCTCTTTACTGTTTATCAAAAAGTTTGCAAGGTTGTAAGGTGCAAGCAGATAAACAAATAACATATGGGAAATGTAGTCTGCTAGCCCACAATTGCAGCCAAGGGGGAACAATGCTCACCCTCCCCAAAAGGAAAGACACAGTCATAGTGGTGACCTCTGCAATCCATGTAGTTACACTCCTGACTGCGCCCCTGAACAAAAAGAAAGGGCAGGTCTTGTGGACTCTCACATAATGAAAGAAATTAATTTATCAGGAATATATATGTAGGAGTCAATACACAAACCTCAGTGAATAGGAGGGACAAACAGTGAAGGCAGAACGTGATTATTCAGGCACTTCAGCCCACAGAACTTTCCTAATAAAGGCAGCCTCAGAAGAAGCATACATCAAAGTGATAAAACTTAGAAAAAGATTGTAAAAAAGACCAATGAGCTGTCTTACAAATATGATCAATAAAAACCTCAGTACAAAAAGCCCAAAAAGTAGCAATGAGATGAGCAGTAATGCACTCAGGGGGAATTTTCCACGCAACCAATAAATTCTTGTGAATTAAGGTTTTAAGCCAAGCTGCTAAAGTAACAGATCTAGCTCTCTGATCTTTGGGAGGCCTAGAAAAAAATGAAGAAAGTCCAAAATCTTTTGTGACTTCCATTTATTTGAGAGCTTACAACATCCAAGTTATGGAGAAGACGATCATTAGAAATCTCAGGAGCTGGACCCCCCACAATGAACTGATTGATAGTATCTTTAGATACCACCTTAGGAAGAAAGTAATAGTAGTGTGAAGAGTAGCCTTATCCTCATGAAAAATCAGAAAAGGAGAATGTCTTTTAGTTAATCATATATTAGACTTCTGCATCAATATTATATTACAACAAATTTAATGAATAAACTATAACTTGTGCTCTAGATGTAACGTAATCAAGGCAGATCCTGTACATTGTTCCTGGTACTGCCCAAAAATCTTGTCCTTGTGGTCCCAGCTTAATCACTGGATTAATAAACTAGTGACGGGAAGAATAAAAATAGCGAAAAAACATATTTTCCTTCTAGTAAACCCAGTAGAATCATCTAACGTAGATTTGGTTAATTTAGCTATACTAGTAGGATGTAATATTATTGTGAGCCAATGGAAATCACGGAAACAATGGTTTGTCAAGAGAATGCTTTCACAACTTACCACAGAACAACTGACCCATATACGGCATCTGAAAAAGGGATTGAATGATTGTTCAGAAAATAGGATGATTTGATTCACTCCTTTCACTCCTTTTTCTCCTTTCTCAAAAAGGCTCAAAGACAAATTATATCCCCTTTTCTTAAATCTAACTATGTAGAAACTATAATAGAGGCGAGTATTCAATAGAATAGAGAATGAGTAGATTCACTCCTTGGTCATCTAGTAACCTTTTTTTTTCTCCTTCTTTCTTTTCTTTTTTTCCCCCTCACAGGGGGAAGCATTTTTCCTTATATATATGTGTAATTTGTAACTTGTCACATGTCATTAGGGTTTTGAAATTTTAGCTACATTCATCTAAGTGAAAATAACTTTGTAGCAATTTTTTCTTTCTTCTTCTGTTAGTCTATACAAGTTACTGTGGATATTGACTTCTGTTTATTCTTGAAATTGAATAAAAATGATAAAGTACAATCAGAAACGGAGGTTTGCATTACAAAGCTGAAAGCTCAGAGATTTTTCTAGCTGAAGAAACTTCCAGGATAAAAGCTGAATGTCTAAACCATGCATCGTCACAAAAGACGAGTTTGATGAACCCTCAAAACCAGATTAAGATTTCAAGTAGGAGAAACTGAACGAATAACTGGTTTAATTATCATCAAAGCTCAGTCAGAAATTTTAGCAATAGTCTTATGAAACAATACAGAAAGAGGCAAAATCTGACCAAGAACCAAGAAACCAGATGGAAACAGAAAGTGCAGGTTAAAAAATAAAGTTTATTTAAAATAACAATAATAAGCAGCAATAGGGATTTCCAGGATGAAGTCAGTGCCAAGCCAGGAAACAGATGCCAAAGCCAGTAGTCAGCTGAGCCTCTGCTGTTTCTTTAGCCTCTTGGTTTAAAATTCTGATTCGCAGAGCCTATTTGGAGGCAGGTCAGCCTCCGCTACATATAACAGCTCATTCCACTAGGTCAGTTGCCACTTCTTGGGCTACTACACCCCCTGTGATGGCCCAGGGACCTGAGCTGCACTAAACTGCTCCATAGTATAGGAAAGCAGATTAAAAGGCTAAGTTGTCAAGGGAGGGATAAAAACAATAACTCAGACACTAGCATCTGGCAGCACAATAAACAGTTAAAAATAGTAAGAAAAGAAAACACAGCAGTCCAAAAAAACGGCTAGATAATGAGTAGAGCGGTAGCGTGCGCTCATGTTCAAGCGTTAAAATCACTAGAATTATTTTTTTTTTTGCACTTGTATTACGAGTAAAAAGTCAGTAAAAAGTCTGAGATCTCGTGTTCGCAAATTTGCGGTAACAAATAGACTTTGAGAAGTCGCGAATGCAATATTGAATTCCCCATAGACTTCAATGAGTAAATGAGAACACCCACAAGTCTTACAAACTTGATCACAGTTATTTAAAAGCACAACATAAGAAGATTATTTCATAATCTAATGTTCTGCACATTATTTTCTATTTATTATTAAAGAGATATTTAAATATATTTTTATATGATGGCTTTTTGCACAAATATTTTTTTTAACTATATATACAGGGAGTGCAGAATTATTAGGCAAGTTGTATTTTTGAGGATTAATTTTATTATTGAACAACAACCATGTTCTCAATGAACCCAAAAAACTCATTAATATCAAAGCTGAATATTTTTGGAAGTAGTTTTTAGTTTGTTTTTAGTTTTAGCTATTTTAGGGGGATATCTGTGTGTGCAGGTGACTATTACTGTGCATAATTATTAGGCAACTTAACAAAAAACAAATATATACCCATTTCAATTATTTATTTTTACCAGTGAAACCAATATAACATCTCAACATTCACAAATATACATTTCTGACATTCAAAAACAAATCAAAAACAAATCAGTGACCAATATAGCCACCTTTCTTTGCAAGGACACTCAAGAGCCTGCCATCCATGGATTCTGTCAGTGTTTTGATATGTTCACCATCAACATTGCGTGCAGCAGCAACCACAGCCTCCCAGACACTGTTCAGAGAGGTGTACTGTTTTCCCTCCTTGTAAATCTCACATTTGATGATGGACCACAGGTTCTCAATGGGGTTCAGATCAGGTGAACAAGGAGGCCATGTCATTAGATTTTCTTCTTTTATACCCTTTCTTGCCAGCCACGCTGTGGAGTACTTGGACGCGTGTGAGGGAGCATTGTCCTGCATGAAAATCATGTTTTTCTTGAAGGATGCAGACTTCTTCCTGTACCACTGCTTGAAGAAGGTGTCTTCCAGAAACTGGCAGTAGGACTGGGAGTTGAGCTTGACTCCATCCTCAACCCGAAAAGGTCCCACAAGCTCATCTTTGATGATACCAGCCCAAACCAGTACTCCACCTCCACCTTGCTGGCGTCTGAGTCGGACTGGAGCTCTCTGCCCTTTACCAATCCAACCACGGGCCCATCCATCTGGCCCATCAAGACTCACTCTCATTTCATCAGTCCATAAAACCTTAGAAAAATCAGTCTTGAGATATTTCTTGGCCCAGTCTTGACGTTTCAGCTTGTGTGTCTTGTTCAGTGGTGGTCGTCTTTCAGTCTTTCTTACCTTGGCCATGTCTCTGAGTATTGCACACCTTGTGCTTTTGGGCACTCCAGTGATGTTGCAGCTCTGAAATATGGCCAAACTGGTGGCAAGTGGCATCTTGGCAGCTGCACGCTTGACTTTTCTCAGTTCATGGGCAGTTATTTTGCACCTTGGTTTTTCCACACGCTTCTTGCGACCCTGTTGACTATTTTGAATGAAACGCTTGATTGTTCGATGATCATGCTTCAGAAGCTTTGCAATTTTAAGAGTGCTGCATCCCTCTGCAAGATATCTCACTATTTTTGACTTTTCTGAGCCTGTCAAGTCCTTCTTTTGACCCATTTTGCCAAAGGAAAGGAAGTTGCCTAATAATTATGCACACCTGATATAGGGTGTTGATGTCATTAGACCACACCCCTTCTCATTACAGAGATGCACATCACCTAATATGCTTAATTGGTAGTAGGCTTTCGAGCCTATACAGCTTGGAGTAAGACAACATGCATAAAGAGGATGATGTGGTCAAAATACTCATTTGCCTAATAATTCTGCACTCCCTGTATATATATATATATATATATATATATATATATATATATATATATATATATATATATATATATATATACATACACATTATTATATATATATAGGTATAGATATATACATATATATATATTTGAATATCTATTTAAAAATACATAGAACATACTCTGCTAGGTGCAGAACACTGGAATATATAATATTTACAGTAAATACACAGTATAACACTTCATTAAATATGAATATTACATAAATATGATCTTTCATGCTTTCATCTACCCTGAACAGTAGAGTATATAAGGAGAGCTTAAATGTCTCAAAGCTAGGGGAGAGTCTTGTTGATTGAGGCAGAGGGTTCTATAAGATAGGGGCCCATCTGTAGAAGTCTTGTAGATGGGAATGTGAGGAGGTAACAAGAGAGGAGGAGAGAAAGAGGTCATGAAAAGAGCGAAGGGTGACGGGATGGACAGTATCTGGAGACGAGCTTGGAGATATAGGGTGGAGCAGTGTTATTGAGAGCTTTGAATGTCAGAGTCAGGATTTTTGTTTTTATTCTGGAGGTTAGAGGAAGCTGTGAAGGGACTGTGGTGCAACAGATGAAGAGCGATGTGTAAGGAAGATCCGCCTGGTAGAAGCATCTATTATGGATTGTAAGGGAGATAGATGGCAGCTAGGTAGAGGATGGAGATGCAGAAATGTCTTCATGACTAGCAGGGGCAAAAGGGCTGTATCTGTAGCTTTGTGGATTTTGGACATCAGCAAACGGTTGAGGGAGTTGGAGACTGATAGTGTTTTGAGAGATGATTTAATTTCTGATGGAATCAATTTTATTGGTGAAGTGGTTGGCACTGAGGTGAGCTGAAGTGGAAATAGAATGTGGGGGTGGGTGGAGAAAGGTAATACAAGTGGAGAAAAGATGTTTTGTGTTTGAAGAAGATGTAGAGAATTAATCCTGTTTGGAAAGGTTAAGGGAAGAATAGTAGGAGTTTAAGATGAACTTGTAATAAAGAAAGTCAGCTAAACACCATGACTTTTGAGCTATGGTAGGAGGTGCCAAATTGCCAAGGATAATTGTAAGAGTGGAATTATAGTTAAAGATTGGTCAGGGCAGGAAAAAAAATAGGTGGCAGAGAGAGTTTGAGAGATGTTGTCGATCTAGTGACTTGATGCTTCTGTGGAGTTTGTGTGAGGGTTAGAAGGAGTGAGAGCAGTAGAAAGTGCTGTGATGTTATAAGTGAGGAGATGATGGTCAGAAAGAGGAAAATGGGAGTTTGTGAAGTTTGAGAGAGTGCATCAATAGTTGAAAATCAGATCAATGCATCGTCCATCTTTGTGAGTGGGAAAGTTGGACCAATGTGACAGACCGTATGAGGAAGTTAGCTGGAGAAGTGTTTTTGCAGCAGGGGCATCAAAAAGGAGGTGAAATCCCCAAGAATGAGGACAAGGATGACTGAGAAAAGCAAATAATGGTCGAGAAATTGAGTTGAGGAGCCACGGTTGAGATATATAACAGCAAAATTTAGAGAGAGAGGAGAGAATAAGCAAATCAAGTGGGTTTCGAAGGAAGAAAATGTGAGGGAAGAGATGGCTTTTATTTGTTGAAAGGTGCAATGAGAGGAAAGTAAAATACTTACACCACCTCCTTGCATATTTCCAGGCCTCAGGTGTGGCTGAAGTGGAGACCCCCATGTAACAGTGCAGCAGGGGAAACTGTGTCTGAGGGAGAGAGCCAGGTTTCTGTGAGAGCCAGAAGGTTGAAGGAATTGGAGACACAAATAAAGACTACCAGAGTGTATAAGCAAAGGGAGTGTTGGTTTTAGATACAAAGGAACCTTCGAAAAGGTCTCCAAAGTTCTGGTGTTTAGGTCTAATGCAAGGCATACATGGGTGGGTGAGTTTAGGAAATTGTGGGGGACCAGGATTGGGGATATATCACCAGCAGTTAGGAGCAAGAGGGAGAGTGAAATAAGATGAGATACAGTTTTGCAGTATTGAGAGTGTCTTTGGAATTTGGTGCAGGGGGGAGAGGGAGAATTTAGGAATGTGTGAAGTTCATGAGAGCAGAAGTGTGGATTAAAGGTGTGGGCTGATGAATGTAGCACTGGGAGTGTAATTTATTCTGCTTGCTGTGTTTTCACAACTTTTCTATAACTTATACTTAAGTATAGAAACTTTCAGTATAGGTAGGGATACCACAGGTAAAGTAATCTATTTCAAATGCTGATATAAAGGTAAAAGAGTTATTTGTATACAGTTTGATACTCCAGCAGGTAAAATGGATTACTGGGGATAAATTAAAGGAGCCAAAACATTGGTAAACTGTCCCTTTAACAATTCTTGAAGCAACTCCCAAAGCAATGTAGTTTATGCATTAAATCTAGATATCTGCATCTACTGTTTCATGTTGGTCTAACACTGTAGTCACTTAATCAAAGAAGTCAACTAGATTAGTCTGACGTGATTAGGGTTGCCAACTGTGCTCCATAAAAATATTGGACGACCTGTAGGTGACTGGACACAGGACGTAGCTCGGTTCACACAATGTCCTCACAAAAGCTCAACCTTAGCCCCCCTTTATCCCACCACAAATATTTTTCACCCCTTTGGTTGCCAGTAACACATGAACGTAGTTGTGATGTGACCCCCTTGGCTGCCAGAAGTAAACAGCAATGATTGAACACCCCCATGATTGCTTCTAACACATATAATAAAAAATGCACAGTGTAACTTTTTTTGAGCCATATTTCTTATGCATAAATGCATAGAAGGTCCTTTACATTTAGCTAACAGGGGTCTTTAAGTGTCCAGTATTTTAGTACAGATTGTACTGGACAGCCTGCTAAAATACTAAACATCCTATTTGTATGGTTGAGATCAACTATAATTAATATAAAATTGATACAGGCTGCTAAATTTGGGGACTGTATAATGAAATAATGACGGACCTAGCACCTGTAGTTTCCTAGCTACACTGCACAATTACATATGCTAATTAGTATGGCTGGTAACCCCAGAGGTAATCACATGACATGTTCCTGAGGCTAAGACATAGCTCTGTATATATTACCAGACCAAAGCAGTTGATGTAATTTTAATAATATATTCCCAACATATAAGCACTGGAAACTCAGGATCTGTAATGGGAGTTTTGTTAGAACTTAAAGGGACAGTAAACACCTTATATTTACAAGACATTTCTGTTACCGTCCTACTGAATAACATATCAGCCAAATGAAAACATTTGTTTAACAAAATAAAATCCTGTTTACTGCAATTGGTTTTCAATGACAGTCATGGTATAATGTGATGCCTGGTTGTCATGATGACAGTCTTAGGGAAGGGGCTTAGGTGATGCAGCAGTTATGTCACAAAACCAACTGACAACACAAAGCCACCACCCTCATAACTGCTGTTTACTTTAATAGAGTTGCCAGACTGATCCTGCTGAGCTTCAGTAATCAGTGACATATAAATATTAGTTTTCTAATCTCTTTATTCCACAGCTAGCACATTATAGTACAGCTAGTGCTTTACAACCACAGCTCTGTATATGTGCTGGTATGAAGAACAGTGACTACCTCCAACACAATGCAAATGGCATCCAGTGGGAGCTGCAGGTATGAACACCAATTACTACAGATAGTGTTACCATGATCACCCTAACTCAGTAACTAAATAATACTAACTCAAACGTATATACATTGTAAAATGATACCAATAAATTACAGAAGTAATAGCTTAAACGTTGTAGCTTCCTATGGGCACCAGTACTCTGAAACAAAACATAGCATACAAACTGTACATAATAATGATTAATATTATCTTCACACCTCTATTTAAAAATATATATAATTTAATAAATATATTCATTTTAAAATAATTATTTTTAGCATATTATAGCATTATAAGTATTATAGCCATAACTGTAGAACACACCAACTGCTTTCTGAGCTTCCTCTACATATCTTTATAAGACTTGCAACTGGCAGTATAGGCTTTAAACCAGCTTTAAGAATGGTAAGAATTACTGCATCATTAGTCTGCAAATGCTCTAAAACAAGGACTTCTAGTAAAGGCCTAGAATATAAACCCCATGGTATGGGTCTGCAATTTATACGCTGCAAACTCACTGGTGCTGGGACCCTCATTAAACACTGTACTGTAAGGTGCCGCATTTGATGCAGCTGTGTTTTCTGCTTGACCTGGATGAAGAAAAGGCAACTGTCGATCTGAAATAAATTCAGATCAGAGTGATGCGCATCTGTCCAGCAGTATACGTGTTGATTGCAGATGTCTGTAAGCTGCAAACTCACTGGTGCTGGGACCCTTATTAAACACTGTACTGTAAGGTGTAGCAACTGATGCAGCTGTTTGTTCTGCTTGTCCCGGATAAAGAAAAGGCAACTGGCAATCTGAAATAAATTCAGATCAGAGTGATGCACATATGGCCAGCAGTATACGTGCTGATGGCAGATGTCCTCACGCTGCAAACTCACTGTTGCTGGGACCCACATTAAACACTGTACTGTAAGGTGCAGCATCTGATGCAGCTGTTTCTTCTGCTTGACCGAGATGAAGAAGAGACAACTGGCGATCTGAAATAAATTTAGATCAGACTGATGTGCATCTGGCCAGCAGTATATGCATTGATGGCAGATGTCCTCACGCTGCAAACTCACTGGTGCTGGGAGCTTCATTAAACACTGTACTGTAAGGTCCACCAAAGCTGCAGCTGTTTGTTCGGCTTGACCGAGATGAAGAAAAGGCAACTGGTGATCTGAAATAAATTCAGATCAGACTGATGTGCACCTGGCCTGCAGTATACGCGCTGATGGTAGATGTCCTCATGCTGCAAACTCACTGGTGTTGGGACCTCATTAAACACTGTACTTTAAGGTGCAGCCTTTGATGAAGTTGTTTTTTCTGCTTGACCTAGATGAAGAAAATAAATTCAGATCAGAGTAATGAGCATCTGGCCAGCAGTATACGCACTGATGGCAGATGTTCTTCAAGGATTTTTTTTTTCTCTTATTTTTATTGACATTTTTCATATATAATAACAAGCATATATAAATGCACACTTGACATAGATTGTAATGGAGAAGATTATTTCTCATACATTTTGGTACATTATAAAACAATTTTACAAAAAGAAAAGAAAATGGAGAGGGAATAAAATGGAATTGAGGGGCAAGGGGAAGAAGGATTTGTATCAATACTTAAAACCTCGTTAATTACAGTTCACATGCGTAAGTAGGCAATTACGTAAATTAGCCTTTAGTTCGGTGCACCAAGCTTCTTCATTGGCAAAGAGGTCAGTTCCAGTTTTATAAACGTGGTCTTTGCTCCCAGATAAAGATTATATCTAGTATATAATCTCTCTTAACCATAAAGCAATAATGTCTTTTTTCCAAAGACAGTATATGATTTTGTTTGGATTCCCATTGCTGGAATGTGGGAAGTTGTTGTAGTTTCCAGAGTCTGGGGATAATACATTTAGCACATGTAAGCATTAGTTGTAGTGATGTCGCGAATTGTTTGCCGGCAAATAGTTCCCGGCAAACATAGCTTGTTTGCGTTTGCCGCGGCGGGCGAACATATGCGATGTTCGATCCGCCCCTATTCATCATCATTGAGTAATACTTTGACCCTGTACCTCACAGTCAGAAGACACATTCCAGCCAATCAGCAGCAGACCCTCCCTCCCAGACCCTCCTACCTCCTGGACGGCATCCATTTTAGATTCATTTGGAAGCTGCATTCTTAGTGAGAGGAGGGACAGTGTAGCTGCTGCTGATTTAATAGGGAAATTGATAGCTAGGCTAGTGTATTCAGTGTCCACTACAGTCCTGAAGGACTCATCTGATCTCTGCTGTAAGGACAGCTCCCCAAAAAGCCCTTTTTAGGGCTAGAACATCAGTCTGCTTTTTTTTTTCCCTGTGTAATCTAATTGCAGTTGCCTGCCTGCCAGCGTGTGTGTCAGGCTCACAGCGTATACTGTGCCCACTTGCCCAGTGCCACCACTCATATCTGGTGTAACAGTAGTGTAGATTTAAAAAAACAACAACACTTTTTTGACTGTGTTAAATAATAGCAGCCAGTTTTCTTCACACATGTGCGTTTCAGTGCCTGCCTGCCAGGGCACAGTGTCACCCCAGTGCAACTCATATCTGGTGTAACAGTAGTGTAGATTTAAAAAAAACAACACTTTTTTGACTGTGTTAAATAATAGCAGTCAGTTTCCTTCACACGTGTGCGTTTCAGTGCCTGCCTGCCAGGGCACAGTGTCACCCCAGTGCAACTCATATCTGGTGTAACAGTAGTGTAGATTTAAAAAAACAAACACTTTTTTGACTGTGTTAAATAATAGCAGTCAGTTTCCTTCACACATGTGCATTTCAGTGCCTGCCTGCCAGGGCACAGTGTCACCCCAGTGCAACTCATATCTGGTGTAACAGTAGTGTAGATTTAAAAAAATGGGGAGTTTGCAGTTGTGCAAATGGACTGTTTGCGGTTGTTTGCGGTGTGTTAAACGGGGAGTTTGGTCTGTCACTGTGAAGCGGGTGTAACCCTTACACTACCTGATCGATACAACATCATACCTGATGTTTTAAAGCACGTTATTCCAAACAATTTAGGAATGTTAGGGGATTTATGCCCTTTATGGATTAAAACTCTGCATCAACTATGTAATTTTCCATGGGAGTTTTGCCATGGATCCCCCTCCGGCATGCCACAGTCCAGGTGTTAGTACCCTTGAAACAACTTTTCCATGACTATTGTGGCCAGAAAGAGTCCCTGTGGGTTTTAAAGTTCGCCTGCCTATTGAAGTCTATGGCGGTTCGCCCGTTCACGAACAGTTGCGGAAGTTCGCGTTCGCCGTTTGCGAACGCAAAATTTTAGGTTTGCGACATCACTAATTAGTTGCAATAGCTTTTTGTGATATGCACATCTCATATTGGGAATTTGATTGAGTAGTACCATGGGGGCTGAGAGGGATAATTCTGTGCTTAGGGTATGGTTGATGCACCGTTCCTATTGAGACCAATAGATTGCTAGTTTGGGGCATGACCACCATATATGGGAATGTGTACCAAGCTCGCCACACCGTCTCCAGCAGCTTGAGTTGGCCCCTGGGAATATTTCATGTATTCTCTGGCGGGTGAGATACCAGTTTGTGAGAATTTTATAGTTGAGTTCTGCCAGAGCCAGAGAGACAGATGAAGAATGGGATCGGGATCTGGATCTGTAGTTCTGATTCCCATTTAGAGGTGTATGTTGGCTTTTTGTGCGGGAATGAACCTCTAAGAATCTTATATGATATGGACAGGTGAGCTTTTTTAATATCTAGGTTAAAGGGACACTGAACCCAAATTTTTTCTTTCATGATTTAGATAGAGCATGAAATGTTAAGCAACTTTCTATTTTACTCCTTTTATCAAATTTTCTTCATTCTCTTGGTATCTTTATTTGAAATGCAAGACTGTAAGTTTAGATGCCGGCCCATTTTTGGTGAAAAACCTGGAATGTTCTTGCTGATTGGTGGATAAATTCATCCACCAATAGAAAAGTGCTGTCCAGAGTACTGAATAAAAAAAAAGCTTAGATGCTTTCTTTTTCAAATAAAGATAGCAAGAGAAGGAAGAAAAATTAATAATAGGAGTACAACATTAGAAAGTTGCTTAAAATTACATGCTCTATCTGAATCACGAAAGAAAAAAATTTGGGTTCAGTGTCCCTTTAAGACATATTTTTTCTAAGGGGTTGAATGTGCGAGTGATGTTTTTTTTGTGTGGACTATCGTAAATTGCTTGGCGAATTTGAAGGTATGAAAACCAGCTATGGAAAGGGGAGCCCAGGTTATCCCTCAGTGTTATTCTATCCTTTATCTGCGAGGATTCTATTAGAAATAGAGGTAAATATATATGTAGTTCGTTCTCTACATCACATTTAAACTGACAATGGTTAAAAAAAAGGATTGTGGTTTAATAATGGGGTTAGAGGCAAAACCAGAGAAGAGAGTTCATTAGGTCGCTGAATAAGAGCTTCCCATATATTTAGCGTAGCCCTGATGCAATTATTATGCATAGCTAAGGTAGGTCTATGTGTTTTAGGGATCCAACAAACATCTCTCATCCGGTGCTGCTTAATTAAGGTAGCTTCAATTTGGATCCAGAGTTTGGATGGGGAGTTATGATTCCACGCTATTATCCGTGTGAGATGTGTAGCTTTATAATAAAGTGTTAAGTTGGGTACATTAAATACTCCATCCTCCTTACTTAAATAAATGGTATTGCAAGCTAATCTTGGCTTTTTATATGCCTTTTCCAACATTCTTTGTTGGGTTACTAAGTAATGACGTGGTAGCGAAATTGGAAGTGCCTGAAATATATTTAGGTATTTAGGGATGATCATCATTTTTATTGTGTTTATGCGTCCTATCCAAGATAAGTGGCCCTGTTTATGCCAAGTTTCCAACAGAGGAGAAACACTAGCTTGAAGTTTTATATAGTTCTCTTGATGTAGGTCTTGGGGGTGTTTTGGAACATTCAATCCTAAATATTTGAGAGAACTGGTAATAGTAAAAGGGGTATTATGTAGTAAATAGTTCATGTCCTTAGTGTCTATATTTATGGGAATAAGTCCAGATTTCTCCATATGTATAGAGTAGTTTCCAGTATTTGTATTAGTGCTGGTAGGGAAGTTGATGGTGATTGCAATGTGAAAATAAAGTCGTCTGCAAAGAGAAGACATTTTTGCGATATATTACCAAATGAGATACCCTTAATATTTAAATTATTCCTAATCTGAATTGCTAATATCTCGACTGTAATGGCGAATAGTAAAGGAGACAACGGACATCCCTGACAGGTGCCAATCAATATGGGGAAGGTTTGGGAAACTGTATTGTTGAATTTGACTTTAGCTCTGGGGTTGGCATATAAGGCATGTATTCTAGTTATAGACTTATTCGAAAATCCAAATTTTTACAGGGCCGACCACATGAAATGCCAATCGACCCTGTCAAAAGCCTTCTCGGCATCAGTGGAGAGGAGTACGAGGGGGCTCTTTTGATCATGAGATGCCTGTAAGGTATGGAGCACACTTGTAGTGTTGTCTTTGGCCTCTTGTCTTCTGATAAACCCAACCTGATCTGGATGAATAATTTTTGGTAGGAGTAAATTAAGACGGTTTGCTAATATTTTTGCGTAAATCTTAATGTCAACATTTATAAGCGATATTGGTCTATAGTTGCTGACTAGATCTTTGGCTTTATCAGGCTTGGGAATAACTGTTATCATGGCTTCTAAAAGTGGCTGAGAAAAGGAATGTCCTTGATCTATTGAATGAAACAACTTATGCAAGTAGGGGCTAATGTTACATTGGAGTAGTTGGTAGAATTTAGCGGTAAGCCCATCCAGCCCAGGGGACTTACATGCGGGTAGGGATTTGATCGTATCTACTACCTCTTGCAGTGTTATTGGGGAGTCTATAGTGCTCAGATCATCTTCTGGGATGACCGGAACATTAAGGGACTCGAGGTATGAGTCCACTATTGCGCGTCTCTCGTTCTCATTTAGGCTGTGTAGGTTGTATAGTGAGGAATAGTATGAGACAAATCTGTTTGCTATGTCTGCATTCTTAGTGTGCAAAGTCCCAGAATGGTGTTTAATAGATTGAATCTAGGAATTCAATCTTTGTTTCTTTAGGGATCTAGCTAGCATGCGTCCTGCTTTGTTAGTTTCAGCGAAAAATGTAGCTTTAGTAGTGAGGGCATGTATTTGAGCATTTTCTACTAGGAACTTGTTGAGATTATCCCTAGCTTCTGTTAGAACAGCTAATTTTTGTAGGGATTGTGGGTCTTGCTTATGTAGATGCTCTATGGTGGAAAGAGTGTTAGTTAGAGAAGTGAACAGGGCAGATCTTTGTATGTTAAGTTTCGCAGTAAGTTGGATAATGATTCCCCTAATGTAGCATTTATATGCTTCCCAATTGTTTGTGATAATAGTGTCAGAAGGAATGTTGATGCAAAAATATTTGTCTGTGTGTTTTTGATAAGTTGGTCCAGGATATCATTATCTGTAAGGATATGTTTGATAAGTCTCCAGTCCTGTCTATGTTTTGGTTTGGATGACCATTTAAAGGTAGTTTTCACTAAACTATGATCTGACCAAGGTGTATGTGAGATCTTTGAGTCTATCAAATTCGTGAGAAACGCCTGATCGCAAAGAATATAGTCAAGTCTTGTGTAGGAGTGTTGCGAATGAGAAAAAAAGTGTAGTTTTTGATAGATATGTGGACAGTCCTCCACCTATCAAAAAGTGTGAGCGATTTTAGTAGCAAATTGTTGTTCCTTATTTGAGTGTGTCGGAGATAGGATTTACCCGTAGATGTATTGAGAACCGGGTCTAGTGGGTAATTCAAATCTCCACCGATAATAATTGGTCCTTTGGATATGTCAAGGAGCTTATTAGTGACTTTACGAAAGAAAAAAGGAGTTGGTTTTACCAGTGCGTATATGTTAGCTATTGTGATAGGTTTACCATAGTAGAGACCCACCAGAATCAATATCCTACCCTCTGTATCACAGAATTTTTGAAACAATTCAAATGGAGTATTATGTTTGAATAGCGTACATACACCATTGTGTCTGGTTGGGCCTGAGCTAAAGTAATATTAGTCCTATGACTAAGATGAGAGTTTTGGTTTGTGGGTTTCTTGGACCATAATGATATCCAATTGTTTTTTATGAAAATCTTGCAGTGCTATTGACTGTTTTTCTGCCGATAAGAATCCCTTTACGTTCTGGGTGGCTATGTGTATTGATCCATCTTGTGTATGTATTGCCATTATGTAGAGTGCTAATAGAGGTTAGGCAAGTATATAACAAAATACCAAATTACCAGAGTATCAGGAGAAGTGTCACAAATGGTAACCAATAAACAAACAATTCTCATACAAATCTGCTACTCAGGTTGTGAAGTGAAAAAATACTGAGTCTTGCTAAACTACTCAGTAGGAAGTACATTTTCACTAGAACAAGTGCATAGTATCTATTACATCCTTAATGCAAGAACAAATGAATAAATAGAACATATTCTGCTATACGCAGAACATTAGATTATGAAAGATGCAATATTATCCTGTTACGCTTTTAAATAACCACAATCGTGTTTGTGCGACTTGTGGGTGCTAGGTATGCGATTTTGCATTTACAACTTCTTAAAGTCTATTTTTTACTGTGACGTTATGAACATGAGAGAGCTAACCTTTTACTTTCAACTCGTTATACAAGCATGAATCTCTGAGAGCAAAAAATGACTTCTAGCAGTTTTAATGCTTGAACGTGAGTGCAAACTTCTGCTCCACTCGTAATCTAGCCCATAGCTGGTATTTGTCACGTGATAGTCCTACAGAAAAACTTTTTTATTTATTTTATTCAAGATTATTTTATTCAAAATTTCATATATTTCCTTTGTATTTAAAAGGACAGTCTTGTAGTTACCAGTCTTCCCTACTGCACTTTTTATGAAGAGGTACTAAATTAGTAATTATCATCCAGAACTTCTGTCAACAGTGATTGATTAAACTTATCATCATTCCTATGATCATCATTCTTAAATCTCTTAGTTTTTTGTAGAACATTCTTTTTTTTATTGAAAAAACCTTTTAAATATAATTATGCATAGGTGAAAGTACACAAATATATAAAATGGTGTACATAGAATGGGTCTAACTATAGCAGTTACTCTGAAGCCTTAGATAGACTAAAACTTTGTTTGTTTTAAGCTTTTTTACTTTTTTTTTGTAATTTATTTATTTTTTTATACCTTTTTGCCCTCCTTTAATTGTATCTCTCATATATCATCAAACTTTCTGCCATCTTCCTAAATTTAATTTTCAACACCTAAAAGACCTACAATTTTTTTTTTTTAAAAACCTTTATCGGTCCTTATTTTGCTCTTTAAAGGATACAATTCCCTTTACCTGTTTGTAGTTCACTAAGTATCATTGTGGGATATAATACTATGAGCTTAAGTGAAGGTAAATTTGGAACCTCTTGTAGACACAAATCAATAATTATTAACTTCAATTAGCTAATCGCTAACTTTCTTTAAAAATTTTTTTTTAATATTAGTGAAATAAGTTATATATCAATCAATACCGCTGGTAGCTTTACTCCTCCCAACCGCTATTTCCTTCTTTTCTAATAAGTGACGTATAGAGAGGTCCCACCCGCTCTATACGTGTTTCCAATGCGCGTTCATGATCCCCAGATCAACTGCGCATGCGCAAATGGGCGATTCTCTCCCTACTGCGCATGCGCAATATCGTTTCTGATATCCTTTCCAAATGAATTGCTAAACACATGCGCGGAACGGGAGCGAGCAAGTATAGTGATCTAGCCCAAACTAAGTTACCGCATGCGCAGAATTACAAGGAGACGGGTGACGTAGCAAGACGGCCGCCTAACAGCCAGATTTTCTAAAGGTTAGTTTTAAAACGTGACCAAAAGAAAAGAAAAAAATTAAATTACTGGTTGAATTTGAAAAGCAAAAATAAATTATTTATTATGCCGATAACTTCACTTCAAGCAAATTGTTAAAAAAAAATGATGAAAGTCATAGTATTTCATGACAAAGAATGCTATATTGAGACCCAGGTAACTTTACCTTCACTTTAACATAAACATATTTAAATATAAGTATTTTCTCTTGTAAGATGTATCAAGTCCACGGATTCATCCATACTTGTGGGATATTCTCCTTCCCTACAGGAAGTGGCAAAGAGAGCACCCACAGCAGAGCTGTCTATATAGCTTCTCCCTTAGCTCCACCCCCCAGTCATTCTCTTTGCCTACTCTAAGTAACTAGGAAGGGTAAAGTGAGTGTGGTGACAAAAATGTTAGTTTTTATTTTCTCAAGCAAAAGTTTGTTATTTTAAATGGTACCGGTGTGTACTATTTACTCTCTGGCAGAAAAGGGATGAAGATTTCTGCAAGGAGGATGATGATCTTAGCACTTTGTAACTAAGATCCACTGCTGTTCTCACAAGGGCTGAAGAGTACAGGAAAACTTCAGTTGGGGGAACGGTTTGCAGGCTAAGCTGCATTGAGGTATGTTCAGACTATTTTTTTCTAGACAGACTGTGTTAATTCTAGAAAAGGCTGGCAATATCCCCATGAGGGAAGGGTAAGCTGTATTCAGACATTTAGTAGGAATTCTAGCTTGCATTAAGGGCTCATTAGTTACTGGTGACACTGATAGGAAAAAAAAATGTTTTTGTTTATTTATAAAAAATGCAAATATAACGTTTTTTGAGGGACTTTAAGGGGTCATTGTGCCTTGTTTAAGGGTTTTTAACCCACATGGCTAGTTTAAGAAACACTCTGTTGTGTTTCTTTTAGGCCCCATAACATCGAGTGAGGTGGGAGGGGCCTATTTTCGCGCCTCAGTTGCGCAGTTCCTTTTCCTCAGAGACATCCAGTTGCTTCTCCAGAGGTTCCTACTGTGTTTGAGGGCTGTAAAGAAGTTTTTTTCCCCACAAATCGTTCCTAAAGGGCAGGTAGGCGCCACAGCAGAGCTGTGGCAAGGTGCTGAATGTTTTTTTTTACCGGTTTTTGACGTTTTGTCAATCCGGTTTTTACATTAAGGGGTTAATTGTTTATTTGCATAGCTGTGCAAAGTTACTAAGGCTTTATGATGCTACTGTAAAAATTTCGTTGAGTTTACAGCTTTTTTACACTGTTTTGCAGAGTTTGTGCAGCTTTTTTTCTCTTAAAGGCACAGTACCGTTTTTTTCTAAGTGTTATTTGCTTTGATTAAAGTGTTTTCCAAGCTTTCTTGTTACATTACTAGCCTGTTTAACATGTCTGACACCAAGGAAAATCATTGTTCAATGTGTTTAGAAGCCATTGTGGAACCCCCTCTTAGAATGTGTCCCACTTGCACTGATATGTCTATAAATTATAAAGAGCATATTTTTGCACTTAAAGATATTACAATAGATGATTCTCAGACAGAAGAGAATGAGGGTTTGCCATCTAGCTCTCCCCAAGTGTCACAACCAGTAACGCCTGCACAAGTGACGCCAAGTACCTCTAGTGCGTCGAATTCATTTACTTTACAAGACATGGCCACAGTTATGAATGCAACCCTCACAGAGGTTTTATCTAAACAGCTAGGTTTACAAGGAAAGCGTGACAGCTCTGGGTTAAGAACAAATGCTGAGCCGTCTGACGCTTTAGTAGCCGTATCCGATATACCCTCACAATATTCTGAAGTAGGGGTAAGGGATTTGTTATCTGAGGGAGAAATTTCTGATTCAGGAAAGACGCTCCCTCAGACAGATTCTGATATGACGGCCTTTAAATTTAAGCTTGAACACCTCCGCTTATTGCTCAGGGAGGTATTAGCGACTCTAGATGATTGTGACCCTATAGTGGTCCCAGAGAAATTGTGTAAAATGGACAAATACTTAGAGGTTCCTGTTTACACTGATGTTTTTCCAGTCCCTAAGAGGATTGTGAATATTGTTACTAAGGAGTGGGATAGACCAGGTATTCCGTTCGCTCCCCCTCCTGTTTTTAAGAAAATGTTTCGCATATCTGACACCATGCGGGACTCGTGGCAGACGGTCCCTAAGGTGGAGGGAGCTATTTCTACTCTTGCTAAGCGTACAACTATACCTATCGAAGATAGTTGTGCTTTCAAAGATCCTATGGATAAAAAATTAGAGGGTTTCCTGAAGAAAATTTTTGTTCATCAAGGTTTTCTTCTCCAACCTATTCCGTGCATTGTTCCTGTATCTACTGCAGCTGCTTTCTGGTTCGAGGCTTTAGAAGAGGCTCTTCAGATGGAGACTCCATTAGAGGATATTATGGATAGAATTAAGGCCCTTAAGTTGGTTAATTCTTTCATTACAGATGCCGCTTTCCAACTGGCTAAATTAGTGGCAAAGAATTCAGGCTTTGACATTTTAGCACGCAGGGCGTTATGGCTTAAGTCCTGGTCTGCTGATGTGTCATCAAAATCTAAACTTATGAGCATCCCTTTCAAAGGAAAGACCCTATTCGGGCCTGAACTGAAAGAGATTATTTCAGACATCACTGGAGGGAAAGGCCACACCCTCCCTCAGGATAAAACAAATAAAATGAGGACCAAACAAAATAATTTTCGTTCCTTTCGGAACTTCAAGGGTGGTCCCGCTTCAGCTTCCTCTGCTGCAAAGCAAGAGGGGGATTTTGCCCAATCCAAGTCAGTCTGGAGACCTAACCAGGCTTGGAACAAGGGTAAACAGGCCAAGAAGCCTGCAGCTGCCTCTAAGACAGCATGAAGGGGTAGCCCCCGATCCGGGACCGGATCTAGTAGGGGGCAGACTCTCTCTCTTTGCTCAGGCTTGGGCAAGAGATGTTCACGATTCCTGGGCTTTAGAAATTGTGTCCCAGGGATATCTTCTGGACTTCAAAGACTCCCCCCCCCCCCCCAAGGGGGAGATTTCACATTTCTCAATTGTCTGCAAACCAGACAAAGAGAGAGGTGTTCTTACGCTGTGTAGAAGACCTACATACCATGGGAGTGATCCGCCCAGTTCCAAAAGAGGAACAAGGGCTAGGATTTTACTCAAACCTGTTTGTGGTTCCCAAAAAAGAGGGAACTTTCAGACCAATCTTGGATCTCAAAATTCTAAACAAATTCCTCAGAGTACCATCATTCAAGATGGAGACTATTCGGACCATTCTACCAATGATCCAGGAGGTCAATATATGACTACCGTGGACTTACATGATGCGTATCTACACATCCCTATTCACAGAGATCATCATCAATTCCTCAGATTTGACTTTCTGGACAGGCATTTCCAGTTCGTGGCCCTTCCCTTCGGGTTGGCCATGGCTCCCAGAATTTCCCCAAAAGTGCTAGGGTCCCTTTTGGCGGTGCTAAGGCCGCGGAGCATAGCAGTGGTGTCTTATCTAGACGACATCTTAATTCAGGCGTCGACTTTCCAACTAGCCAAGTCTCACACGGACATCGTGTTGGCTTTTCTGAGATCTCACGGGTGGAAGGTGAACATAAAAAAAGAGTTCTCTCTTCCCTCTCACAAGAGTTTCCTTCCTAGGGACTCTGATAGACTCAGTAGAAATGAAAATATTTCTGACGGAGGTCAGAAAATCAAAACTCTTAACCACTTGCCGAGCTTTTCATTCCATTCCTCGGCCATCAGTGGCTCAGTGCATGGAGGTAATCGTTCTCATGGTAGCGGCAATGGACATAGTTCCTTTTGCCCGCCTACACCTCAGACCACTGCAACTATGCATGCTCAAACAGTGGAATGGGGATTATGCAGATTTATCTCCTCAAATAAATCTGAACCAGGAGACCAGAGATTCTCTTCTCTGGTGGTTGTCTCAGGACCACCTGTCTCAGGGAATGTGTTTCCGCAGGCTAGAGTGGCTCATAGTAATGACAGATGCCAGCCTGCTAGGCTGGGGTGCAGTCTGGAACTCCCTGAAAGCACAGGGCTTATGGTCTCAGGAGGAAACTCTCCTCCCGATAAACATTCTAGAACTGAGAGCGATATTCAATGAGCTTCAGGCGTGGCCTCAGCTTGCTGCTGCCAAATTCATCAGATTTCAGTCGGACAACATCACGACTGTAGCTTATATCAATCATCAAGGAGGAACACAGAGTTCTCTAGCGATGATGGAGGCAACCAAAATAATCCGATGGGCGGAGGATCACTCTTGCCATCTCTCAGCAATCCATATCCCAGGAGTAGAGAACTGGGAGGCGGATCTCCTAAGTCGTCAGACTTTTCATCCGGGGGAGTGGGAGCTCCATCTGGAGGTATTTGCCCAGCTGACTCAGCTATGGGGCACACCAGAATTGGATCTGATGGCGTCCCGACAGAATGCCAAACTTCCTCGTTACGGGTCCAGGTCCCGGGATCCCCAGGCGGTACTGATAGATGCTCTAGCAGTGCCCTGGTCCTTTAATCTGGCCTATGTATTTCCACCGTTTCCTCTCCTCCCACGTCTGGTTGCCAGAATCAAGCAGGAGAGGGCTTCTGTGATTCTGATAGCACCTGCGTGGCCATGCAGGACTTGGTATGCAGACCTAATGGACATGTCATCGGTTCCACCGTGGTCTCTGCCAATGAGGCAGGACCTTCTAATCCAAGGTCCATTCACGCATCCAAATCTAATTTCTCTGCGTCTGACTGCTTGGAGATTGAACGCCTGATTCTATCAAAGCGTGGTTTCTCTGAGTCGGTCATTGATACCCTGATTCAAGCTAGAAAGCCTGTCACCAGGAAGATTTATCATAAGATTTGGCGCAAATATTTTTATTGGTGTGAATCCAAGGATTACTCGTGGAGTAAGATTAGGATTCCTAGAATATTGTCTTTTCTCCAAGAAGGATTGGAGAAGGGATTATCAGCTAGTTCGCTAAAAGGACAAATATCTGCTTTGTCTATTCTTTTACACAAACGTCTGGCAGATTTCCCAGACGTTCAAGCATTTAGTCAGGCCTTGGTCAGGATCAAGCCTGTATTTAAACCTGTTGCTCCACCATGGAGCCTAAACTTAGTTCTTAAAGTTCTTCAAGGGGTTCCGTTTGAACCTATGCATTTCATAGATATTAAGCTTCTATCTTGGAAAGTTTTGTTTTTGGTAGCTATCTCTTCGGCTCGAAGAGTCTCTGAGTTATCTGCTTTACAGTGTGACCCACCTTACCTTGTTTTCCATGCAGATAAGGTGGTTTTGCGTACCAAACCTGGGTTTCTTCCTAAGGTTGTTTCTAATAGGAATATCAATCAGGAGATTGTTGTTCCTTCACTGTGTCCTAATCCTTCATCAAAGAAGGAACGTCTGTTGCACAATCTTGATGTGGTTCGTGCTTTAAAGTTCTACTTACAAGCAACTAAAGATTTCCATCAAACATCTTCATTGTTTGTTGTTTATTCTGGTAAACGGAGAGGTCAAAAGGCTACGGCTACCTCTCTTTCCTTTTGGCTGAAAAGCATCATCCGTTTGGATTATGAGACTGCTGGCCAGCAGCCTCCTGAAAGAATTACTGCTCATTCTACCAATGTCGCCACAATCTATCTTCACTTATTAACCCCTAATGTGCCGTCCCCAACGTCGCCGCCACTATATTAAAGTTATTAACCACTAAATCTAAGTCTAACCCTAACACCCCCCAACTTAAATACAATTTAAATAGATCTAAATAAAATTACTATCATTACCTAAATAATTCCTATTTAAAACTAAATACTTACCTATAAAATAAACCCTAAGCTAGCTACAATATAACTAATAGTTACATTGTATCTAGCTTAGGGTTTATTTTTATTTTACAGGCAAGTTTGTATTTATTTTAACTAGGTAGAATAGTTATTAAATAGTTATTAACTATTTAATAACTACCTAGTTAAAATAAAGACAAATTTACCTGTAAAATAAAACCTAACCTAAGTTACAATTACACCTAACACTACATTATAATTAAATTAATTACCTAAATTAAATACAATTAAATACAAATAAATAAAATTATCTAAAGTACAAAACCCCCCACTAAATTACAGAAAATAATAAACAAATTACAAGATTTTTAAACTAATTACACCTAATCTAATCCCCCTAACAAAATAAAAAAGCCCCCCCAAAATAAAAAAGCCCTACCCTACACTAAATTACAAATAGCCCTTAAAAGGGCCTTTTGCGGGGCATTGCCCCAAAGTAATCAGCTCTTTTACCTGTAAAAAAAAGTACAAATCCCCCCAACATTAAAACCCACCGCCCACACAACCAACCCTACTCTAAAACCCACCCAATACCCCCTTAAAAAACCTAACACTAACCCCTTGAAGATCACCTTACCGGGAGAAGTCTTCACCCAACCGGGCCGAAGTCCTCAACGAAGCCAGGAGAAGTCTTCATCCATGCCGAGCAAAGTGGTCCTCCAGACGGGCAGAAGTCTTCATCCAGACGGCATCTTCTTTCTTCATCCATCTGGCTCGGGTCCATCTTCAAGACATCCGACGCGGAGCATCCTCTTCCATCGAAGTCTTCTTACTAAATGACGGTTCCTTTAAGTGATGTCATCCAAGATGGCGTCCCTTCAATTCCGATTGGCTGATAGAATTATCAGCCAATCGGAATTAAGGTAGAAAAAATCCTATTGGCTGATGCAATCAGCCAATAGGTTTGAAGTTCAATCCTATTGGCTGATCCAATCAGCCAATAGAATGCAAGCTCAATCCTATTGGCTGATTGGATCAGCCAATAGGATTGAACTTCAATCCTATTGGCTGATTGCATCAGCCAATAGGATTTTTTCTACCTTAATTCCGATTGGCTGATAGAATTCTATCAGCCAATCGGAATTGAAGGGACGCCATCTTGGATGACGTCACTTAAAGGAACCATCATTTAGTAAGAAGACTTCGATGGAAGAGGATGCTCCGCGCCTGATGTCTTGAAGATGGACCCTCTCCACGCCGGATGGATGAAGATAGAAGATGCCATCTGGATGAAAACTTCTGCCCGTCTGGAGGACCACTTCGTCTGGCATGGATGAAGACTTCTCCCGGCTTCATTAAAGACTTCGTCCCGGTTGGGTGAAGACTTCTCCTGGTAAGGTGATCTTCAAGGGGTTAGTGTTAAGTTTTTTTAAGGGGGTATTGGGTGGGTTTTAGAGTAGGGTTGGTTGTGTGGGTTTTAATGTTGGGGGGGGGGATATGTACTTTTTTTTACAGGTAAAAGAGCTGATTACTTTGAGGCAATGCCCCGCAAAAGGTCCTTTTAAGGGCTATTTGTAATTTAGTGTAGGGTAGGGCTTTTTTTATTTTGGGGGGCTTTTTATTTTGTTAGGGGGATTAGATTAGGTGTAATTAGTTTAAAAATCTTGTAATTTGTTTATTATTTTCTATAATTTAGTGTTTGTTTGTTTTTTTTCTTTAGATAATTTTATTTATTTGTATTTAATTGTATTTAATTTAGGGAATTAATTTAATTATAGTGTAGTGTTAGGTGTAATTGTAACTTAGGTTTTATTTTATAGGTAAATTTGTCTTTATTTTAACTAGGTAGTTATTAAATAGTTATTAACAATTTAATAACTATTGTACCTAGTTAAAATAAATACAAACTTGCCTGTAAAATAAAAATAAACCCTAAGCTAGATACAATGTAACTATTAGTTATATTGTAGCTAGCTTAGGGTTTATTTTATAGGTAAGTATTTAGTTTTAAACAGGAATTATTTAGGTAATAGTAGTAATTTTATTTAGATTTATTTAAATTATATTTAAGTTAGGGGGTGTTAGGGTTAGACTTAGATTTAGGGGTTAATAACTTTAATATAGTGGCGGTGACGTTGTGGGCAGCAGATTAGGGGTTAATAAATGTAGGTAGGTGTTGGCGATGTTAGGGACAGCAGATTAGGGGTTAATAATATTTAACTAATGTTTGCGAGGTGGGAGTGCGGCGGTTTAGGGGTTTATATGTTTATTATAGTGGTGGCGATGTCTGGAGCGGCAGATTAGGGGTTAATAGTTTAATTTTAGTGTTTGCGATGCGGGAGGGCCTCAGTTTAGGGGTTAATAGGTAGTTTATGGGTGTTAGTGTACTTTTTAGCACTTTAGTTAAGAGTTTTAGGGAGTTTTAGGGATCTGATGTTAGGGACAGCAGATTAGGGGATAATAATATTTAACTAGTGTTTGCGATGTTAGGGACAGCAGATTAGGGGTTAATAATATTAAACTAGTGTTTGCGATCCGGGAGTGTGGCGGTTTAGGGTTTAATATATTTATTATAGTGGCGACGATGTCCGGTTCGGCAGATTAGGGGTTAAAAATTTTATTTTAGTGTTTGCGATGTGGGGGGCCTCGGTTTAGGGGTTAATAGGTAGTTTATGGGTGTTAGTGTACTTTTTAGCACTTTAGGTAAGAGTTTTATGCTACAGCGTTGTAGTGTAAAACTCTTAACTACTAACTTTTAAATGCGGTACCAGTCTTGACAGGAGAGGTTCTACCGCTCACTTTTTGTCAGACTCGTAATACCGGCGCTATGCAAGTCCCATTGAAAATATAGGATACGCAATTGACGTAAGTGGATTTGCGGTATTTCCAAGTCTGGCCAAAAAGTGAGCGGTACACCTGTACCTGCAAGACTCGTAATACCAGGGGGCGTTAAAAAGCAGCGTTAGGACCGCCCAACGCTGCTTTTTAAGCCTAACGCCAAACTCATAATCTAGCCGTATGTGTTCATTGAGACTTGTTTCTATCAAAAATGAACACAGACACCTAGGCATTAGTTGTGTACAAAATATGAACAAGCTGTTAGTTTAATGTTAAATTCTAACAGCTTTTGCATAACATTTAAACAATAAAGAGCCAGATTATGAGTGGAGTGCAAAATTGCGCTTTCGCAAACCTGATATATGCCCTCCACTTGTAATACTAGAATACGCAAATGTGCGCTGGTATTTAAAGTGAAGCACAGTGCTTACGTGACCTCGCGTTCACATTGCATGAAAGTTTTACGCTAATGAGAGCACGCTTCCATAGGCTCCAATGGGAGCCTCATTCTCATGCCGATAGTCACGACAGAGAACCTAGCGCAGCTAATGGGGTAAGTCGTGCAGCGATGGGCAGCAAAGCTTAAATATATATGGATATATACATACACTGTCAGAAAAAAGGGTACGGTTGGGGTCCGTTTGTGAACACTTAGGGTACAACTGCTGTGGTTGTACCCTCAATGGATCATAATTACACCTTAAGGAACTAATATGTACCATTTAGTGGTAAATAAGGTACAAATATGTTTCCAACTGTCAAAGGGTCCATGTCTGTACCATTTAATCTCCCCAAAAAGGTACAATCACTTGTGTGACTAAAAGGTTGAGGGGGATGGGTGGTTCAAGGCTGCCAAACCCTGCAAGTCCATAACATTTGTACAGCTCAATTATTCATATTCACATAACTGGCAGTCACCCAAAATGAATGCAACATACATGTTGTACAACAAATTATGTTCAATTGTTGTTGGTAATATGCCAGAAGGGGGCAAAGCAAAAAAAAAGGGACAGTCTACACCAGAATTGTTATTGTTTAAAAAGATGGATAATCCCTTTATTAGTATTACCCATTCCCCAGTTTTGCATAACCATCACAGTTATATTAATATACTTTATACCTCTGTGATTACCTTGTATCTAAGCCTCTGCAGACTGCCCCTTATCTCAGTGCATGCAGGCATGCAGTTTAGCCAATCAGTGCAGACTCCTAAATAACTACATGGGAGTGAGCATATTGTTTATCTATATGACACACATGAACTAATACTGTATAACTGTGAAAAACTTTCAAAATGCTCTGAGTTAAGAGGCGGTTTTCAACAGTTTAGAAATCAGTTTGAGCCTACCTAGGTTTAGCTTTTCAAAAATACCCCCAAGGGAACAAAGCAAATTTAGTGATAAAATTCAATTGGAAAGTTGTTTACATTTTCATGCCCTGTCTGAATCATGAAAGTTTAATTTTGACTAGACTGTCCCTTTAATAACCCATATATTCAATGATACTGTGTTGCTGGTTCTAAATGGCAAACACTTAACATTTTAATGTTTATATTTAGAGCATCAAGATGTTAACTCTTAAACATAAAGCAAATGTATTAACTAAAATTACAAAGATTTTTTTTTTTTAAACTCTATAAAACCAGTTTTAAAAAAAAAAAAAAAAAAAATTGTAACCGTTCCCCAGTCACATACATGGACATTGTGTGTGAGATGTCATAGCGCCATCTGTTGGTTGAAAGTTCCTTGACATGTGTAACACAGCTCCATCTATTGGTAGCAGGTTCATCACCAAAGTGTGTACTAGGGAAATAGACTAATTTGCATATATTTTGCATAGAGTGACAATTCAATGTATGGTTGTGAGTTTTATCGTTTATCCCTCCCCCGAATCCCCCTTCATTTCGTTAGAGTTATATTTTATTATTATGTTGTTTTCTATATGTTTTCTATATATTTATGTTTTATGTGGCATGTCAACCTAAATTAAATGGGGTATTTTTAGAGTCTAGTACAGAGTGATATAAAACCAATTCAAAAGTTCATTTCAGAACTGGTTGTTTAGCCTTGCTTTTTCAAGTGGTTCTGTAGCAGTCTTGGAATTGCTACATGGCTATAGTTAAAGTAAACAAACTTTTTTTTTTTCCAAAGCTGCAGTGCCAGTGTGGCTATTGTAATACTGCGTGAAAAAGTACACATTGAATGCATATTTGAATGTTATATGATAAAATTAATGGAACAGCATTTGCAATATGCTGTTATGAGTACAAATTTGCCATCATGAGGTACAAAGGGCTTGTCACTGGGGCAGTACCCTTATAAGGCCAGATTTGCACAATTTTTTAAGGGTACAATATGGTACCATAGGACTGAGGTCCAATCTAGTCACCAAAGGTACATATTTGCCTTTGAAAGGTACAATCTGCAAGGGTACCTATTTGTACCCATTTTGAAGGGTACAGCAGGTGTACCTTTGAGGGTACTGCCCCAGTGACAAGCTGTTGTACCCCTAAAGGTACAATTTTTGCAATTTTTTTCTGACAGTGTATATAAATCAGC
Organism: Bombina bombina; assembly: GCF_027579735.1. Taxonomy (NCBI): domain Eukaryota; kingdom Metazoa; phylum Chordata; class Amphibia; order Anura; family Bombinatoridae; genus Bombina; species Bombina bombina. The sequence goes on from NC_069500.1 coordinate 792,756,803, forward strand.
AGCTAGATCTCAGTACGTGGATTGTTTCTTCTGAGCCTACCTAGGTATGCTTTTAAACAAAGGATACCAAGAGAGCAAATCAAATTAGATATTAGTAGCAAATTGGAAAGTTGTTTAAAACTATTTTTGGGGGTTTTATATCCATTTAAGAAAAGTTATTTTAAAAAGGAATCTTTCTTATATTATTACGTTGTTGTTTTTTCACAATATGAAAAAGCATTTTATACCAATATTATTGAGAAAGCTACCTAGTTATTCATTAACAGCTACAGTGGCAGAAACCACAAACATTTAGAGTTATAATTTTACATAGTGAAGGGGACATAATGGTCGCTTATAAGAATTCTGAAATTGTTCTGCAATTTACGTTTATTTACACTGTGGGTGAAGTATCTTTTCTGTACTGTAATTTAGAAATTTCACCCACACATGTGAACAGCTTATGAGTCAGCACAGGACAAAGGCCGCTAGGAGATTAACATAATTCTTTGGCAATAACTGTTTGTGTTCTGCAATAGCTTAGCTGATATACTCCCACACAAACATGGTTTGGATGCTCCTTGCCCCTACAGCGCTGTCATATTGATTAATGAATCTCTGCATATGTTACTGGAGAGAAATGGTCTCTTATAGAGATGAAGTGTGCTGTTGGGTTTACCCTTTATTTGCACAAATCTTCACAAGTCTATGTCAAGTGGTGAGAATCAGCTTTCTTTCTGATTTGTTGTGGAGGAGGAAGCTGATTTAGGAGCGATCAAAAGATCTTCTATACAAGATCCACTCTCAATGTAATATTAAAGGGACATTCCGGTCAAAATGTAAATGCACATAGATGAATTACATCTTTGAATAGAAACACATTTGCAAATATAAATGTATTAGCAAAAATGCTTCTAGTAAATTTTATTACTGTTTTAGTGTTAGCATTTAACTCTGCACATGCATGTGAGACATAGCTAGATATTCTCTGTGCACAAGCATTTTAAATACTACAGCTGCTCAGAGAGCGAGTGGGTCTTGTGTCATCTCACCAATTAACAAATTGAGTCATTACCAGATGGTACAAGCACCTTAGACAAGTGCTGTGTTTAAAATGTTGGTACATTGTGCATACTTAAAGGGACATTAAAGGGCCATGATACCCACATTTTTTCTTTCATGATTTAGAAAGAGAATGCATTTTTAAACATCTTTCTAATTTACTTCTATTATCTAATTTGTTTTATTCTCTTGATATTCTTTGCCTAAAAGCATATCTAGATATGCTCAGTAGCTGCTGATTGGTTGCTGCACATAGAAGTCTCATGTGATTGGCTCACCCATGTGCATTGCTTTTTCTTCAAATAAGGATATCTCAAAAATGAAGCAAAATAAATAATAGAAGTAAATTGTAATGTTGTTTAAATTTGTATGTTCTATCTGAATCATGAAAGAAAGATTTTGGGTTTAGTGGCCCTTTAAATACATTGAAACCGCTATAGCTTTTATTACAAGCATTTCTGACAATACATGTATATTACAAAAATGCTTCTATTCATAACTGAAATGCATCCATGTGGATTAAATTTTTGTCTGGAATGTCCCTTTAATATAAAGTGGTAGTTTGCTGTTTTATGCTACTAATATTTATTATTGTATAGCATTTTCACAGGAAATCATTTTGTTAATATTGTAAGAACATGACTGCTGATCATTTCCTGTTAAACCTCATATCCAGTAAAATAAATGTCTAATCTGTATCATCCTTGTGCAAGTAATTATGAGTCACATGGTATTTAGTTGTTCTTTTTACAATTACAAAAGGGCATGTTACCCAAATGAAGAGTAAGTGTTCCAGCTTATCTGTAAAAAACTGACTAGAAAATATAAATAATATCTCTATGAAAACAGGAAGATAAATTACCTCAAAATCACTTCATCTCAGCAGAGAAAGTGATCTATGAGTAGTTATCCTTGAGCTACTCTTTACTGTCTTCTGCATGGTGAAAAAAAAAACTGCTAATCAGAGTTATACAGTAAGTGTTCACACTCTGCTTCACTGTGATCTTGTGGGATTTCACCATAATCTCACAAGTTTCCTTAGTACACTTCCTTAAACTAAAGAACAACATAACATGATTGTGCCTGCAGATGCTAAGTGCACACTCCCTTGCAAGTCCTGGAACTAGCTTCCTTAAGGCCTAGATTACAAGTGTAGTTTAAAAAACGGTAGCGCTAAGGTGTGCTAGCATCACAATCCAATCCATAGCGCTTCTATTTTTACTCTCATATTATAAGTTGAGAGTAAAATGTTAGCGTGCTAGTGAAAGCCTAGGGCACATTCACATCAGGAGGTCGGATAGTGCTAAATCACTCTCATAAATAGACTCACATGAAGTGCATTGGAAATCTGTCCTGGCTATTGTATTGTTGTAAGTGCTAACCCTAAAGTGCGATATATATACAGTATATATATACAGTATATATATATATATATATATATATATATACTGCATATACTGTATAAATATATATATATAACTGGGGTAGAAAAAATATTACTGTAGTTCGCTATTCAGGGGTTAAAAGCTATTATCCTACTTAGTGTTAAAGATAGGAAAAAAACTGTGATATGGTATATGCCAAATTTGAATGGGAAAGGCTCAAAGGTCTATATATTTGTGTATGTGTGTGTAAATGTCTGAATAAAATTTAAAAAAAACACACATCAAATAATCCATTCAAACAGGTAATAACACACATATTTACATTATTATATTGCCATATTACAGCATACAACTGAAGAGCAGATATGCCCAAAATCAAGGTAGCTTGGTAGTGACATAGGTTATGTGCAGACAGAATATTCATTTAAAGGAAATACATTCATTCTCATCTTCAGGGCAGCAGAGAAGCAGATGGACAGCAGCTTAAACGTAAAGCCATTTGCTAGTGCTAGTGCTACAAGCCAGCAGCTGGATTGTGAAAAACAAAAGTGAATCTAACTTTCTTATTGGCTGACACAGGAAACTATCAACTAGCAAGGGCATTTCTGGATTGTTATTGTGCAAATTTGTACATTTTTCTGCTTTTACAACAAAGGTTTTAACCACATGAATGAGTCAACAATTTGTTTGTTGCATGCAATTGTTTGTTCTTTTATGGATGAATTGGAATGCATAGTATTTTCTTGATATTGTAAAGGGATATGCAACCCAGAAAATGTATTTTGTGATTTAGACAGAGTATACCATTTTTAATTCCTATGGCATTCTGTGTTTAAGAGATACCTAGGTAGGCATCTGGAGCACTATATGGCGGGAAATAGTGCTGCTTGCAAATGGATAACATTCTTGCATAACTGCAGCCATAAAGTGCTCCAGAAATTGGTTGGCTTCTGTTTACATCCCTGTTTTTTAACAAACAATACCAAGAGAACAAAGAAAAAATGTTAATGGAAGTAAATTAGAAAGTTGTTTAAAATTGTATCTGAATCGTGAAAAAGTTTGGGTTTCATATTCCTTTAACTAGAGCACTGGTGAAATAAGCAACCATGGTTACTAACCTGCTCTCATCCATCAGCTGGTTATTTCATCTGTGCTCTAGTTCAGATATCATGGAAATCTGGGCTGTTAGGGGTCCTGAGGACAGCAATTAAGAAACGCTGGTATATAATACTATAAAACATACCTCTATCCAGGTGGTATATAGACAGTTTGGAGGCAGGTTAAGGGTTCAATAGGAAACATTAATAAACTAACTAAAAACCTAAGCATCCCCTGTGTGTATTGAAAGATGTTAAAATCCTACAGCTAAAAGGTACTAAAACATTTTGGGGTCGATCATTAGATAAAAATTTCTAAAGTATTGAGATCAAGCCCTTGTTTATTCTTTATGCTAATATCTTCTTGACAGCAAATTCATAATTATTTGCAGATACATTCCATCCTCATGTTCTGCCCAGCTTCCAATGTGATGGATACTACAGCTTTCATGTTACACCAGACTAAGCAAGATTAATTACTCTCAATAATAATCAGAATAAAACATGAACAAATAAACAAAACCACCTGTCTTGCCTTAGAGATAAATGCAGAAAGCATTGATGGATCACGGTCCGAAGGGGCAGCAAAAAATTCCTTTGTTGGCTGTATCTGTCTTTCATTAATTATTAATGATATCCAGCCTACTTAAACGGAATTGATAAATCTCTAATGATGAAATATGTTATTTAAGCGATATTCTAATGCAAATATGTCATACCCTTATTTGTTAGCCCACCTCCAGTAAACTCTTTTTCTTTCATAAAGATAGTGAGAGTCCAAAAGCTATTACTACTGGTAATTCCATACCTGACCATTAGGAGGAGGCAAAGATTCCCAAAACTTCTAGAGCACTTAAAAAGCCTCCCACCTTACTGGAAACTAGTCTTATCTTTCCCCTACAAAGGTGAAGAATGGAGGTGGTCCAGATGATCTTCTGTAAGAGGGGTCCTCAGACAGATTTGAGGCCCATTTCCCCCTCAGAAAGCTACTGTTTGGACACATGGAAGATTATAGAGTATTTGGTAGAGGCACAATTACACTCAGTAGGAGTTACTCACAGACCTGCCATATGTGTTGAGGGGACTGGTCAATAACCTCCTTCTGTTAGTTCACCGTTACACTTCACACCCACAGATCCTCTGCTGTCATGAGTGCAGCACTGGATTGGCTTTCTAATAGAAGTAGGGTTTTTTCTGCAGATGGTAAGTCCAATACTGTGGGTCCTTATTAGGTAAGCATTTATATGGGCACTCACTTAGCCTGCAGGATATTATTTAGTAGGTACACTTAGTGTTGTACATGATAGCCAGGGGACTTTTTTATTATTATAATCTATCTATCTATATATATTATGCATTAGAATTTAAACTGCAGGAACCTTATTTACTAATACACCTTATATTTGGCTTTTTTTGTAGCTCACTTCAGTTATTTTTTAGCGTGTTAGAGTATGTTGCATGTTGGCTTCTTGCAATGTTTTATATATATTTTTAGTGCGCTGTACTGAAGTTTTAGTGCATGTTATTATTTTTCATGGGAGTTGGCTTGTTAGCATGCCTTGCATGTATAGCGCACATTGATTTAGTTTGTGCGTGTGTGTGAGTAGCGCTGTGTGTTTAGTGGACTGCTCAGAAATGCAAATCTAGTGCTGTTCTAGAATTAAAGACTTTAAACAAGTTTCTCAGGGTTCCTACTTTCAAGATGGAGACTATTCAGACTATTCAGACTATTCTACCTCTTGTGTATGTATATATATCTATATATATACAGTATATATATATATATATATATATATATATATATATATATATATATATATGTGTGTGTGTGTGTTATGTCAGAAATCTTTTGCAAAATACATTTACAATATAACATGTAATCAGGGTATCATATGTATTTATTTGCAATCAAAGGATATTTTAAGAGCTGGGCCAGTTTTCTCTCTGCACCTGTGTAACCCCTCCTGATTGCAGTCTAGTTTTAAACACCACCCCTTCACAGGTGTTATAAAATGGGCAGGGACAGTCAACACCAGAATTTTTGTTGTTTAAAAAGAAAGATAAACCCTTTATTACCCATTCCCGAGTTTTGCATAACCAACAAAGTTATAATAATACAAATTTTACCTCTTTAATTACATTGTATCTAAGCTTCTGCTGACTGCCCCCTTATTTTATTTCTTTTGACAGACTTGCATTTTAGCCAATCAGTGCTCACTCCTAGGTCACTTCACGTGCATGAGCTCAATGTTATCTATATGAAACACATGAACTGATGCACTCTAGTGGTCAAAATGCATTCAGATTAGAGGCAGTCTTCAAGGTCTAGGAAATTAGCATATGAACCTCCTAGGTTTAACTTTCAACTAAGAATACAAAGAGAACAAAGCAAAATTGGTGATAAAAGTAAATTGGGAAGTTGTTTAAAATGACATGCCCTCTTTAAATCATGAAAGGTTATATTTGGACTTGACTGTCCCTTTAATGAAAATGAAATTCAAGAGAAGGAAGAAGAACACTGAAAATAGCATGACAGTAAAGAGGTAATTTTAATTTCTGCTATATCAGATTCATGACAGTTTAATGTTAGGTAGACTATCCCTTTGAGCTATCAGTTTAAGATTATATTGAATCAAACATCATTCGATTTTTAAATTCATTGTCTAAAATATTACACTGTGTATCCTAATGTCATAATAAATGTTTAAGTTTAATACTAATTTCATATATACATACGTTTTCATCTTCATTTGGACCTTGATGGTTAAATAAAAGTCTTTGTTTATATGATTTTTTTTGGCTAGATAGATTTGCTTTACGTGTAGCTGGCTGATGGCTGTAACACAATACAAGGGACAGGGAAAAGGGAAGTAACCAGAAATGGAAATATATTTGCCAGAAAAAAATCTACTACTTTTTATTTGAAATTCAGACTGTTATTGTATAATATTTTTTATTATGAATGTGTTGATTATGCAATTTGACAATATTTAATATTGGTTCTTGTCAGGACCTGTTTCGCGGGCACACCACCTGGCTTGTTTTACTGACCAAAGAATTATCTAATTGTTTTCACAAATTATTTATGTTAAATTGTGCATTTAATGGACAGCAAAAGTAAATAACAGAAAATACTATAATATTGTAAAGTTTTACACTGCCCCCACCATGCTACTTCATAACGCCACCTCTGACAAAGTGTTCTATGGAAAACACTGAAACTGATATAGGCAGAGAAAATAATTGCTGAATATAGAAGCTACTTTATTTCTGTATAATTGTAATTTTCTCATTCTCATTAAAACAACTTTGATTTTGCTATAGGTCTTTTGAAAATTATGTCTATATCAGTTTTAGTCACCTGCCCAGAGGCAGAACTATTTTTTACTTACTGCAATGCCATTTTTTTTAGTCAATTGTTCTTCAGGTCATTTTGAAATTAAATACAATTTTAAATTATTCAGTTATACTAAAGCATCAGCTCAACTGCAACATACTGATTTACTGGAGAATAAAGCAATTTTTAAAGTTGTTTATATTATGTTGCAGCATTTAAAAAGAGACAGTCATCAATCAAAGTGCTACCCTGTATTTAACAGTTCTCTTCAAACTCTGCTTTGCTGTGGCTACACTGTGTAAAGGAAAAGGCACATAATGCAGCCAGAGCAAAGTACTGTTTAAAGAGAAAAGCCTGTTGTGGCACAGTGCTGCAAAGTGCTAACAGTTCCCTTGTGTCCCATTTTTTTTCTGCAGATATGCTGCATTTTCTGAGAGGACATCTCAGATCACAGCATGTTCTGCCTGGCCCTAAAGTTACTCTGATAGACCCTAACCTTAATTTTCCTCAATTCTCTCCCCATTGCAGTCTGTTGATTTGGGTTCACTAGCATGTAGGGCTTTGCGTTTCAAGTACTATGCATGGTGCCTGTGTGAGAAGAGGAGAGTAACACTGAGCCTGGCTGCTGCCCCCTACATGCAGAAATGTGACAAGGATGGAATCAAACTTGCGTCAGTTCTCAATGCACCACTCAAAGTGCTGTGACAAATTATTTAAAGTACAACACTTTGTCATAGGTTGCTGACCATTGCCCTAGAGCTTGGGAACCTGCAACTTTGAGAACTCAATGAAGCCAATCTAAAATTTGCCTACTAGCCAATAAAGATGTGGAATAAGAATTATCTTCTTCTTTTTCTCTTTTCTTAGCTTGTTGCAGCTTGAGAAAAAATCGTGCAGAAAATGATAGCAGAATCATGGCATTTAAATGTGTCATGTTTAGTACATTGGAAACTTTTTTAAATGGTATTCTCTGTCTGAATCACAAAATAATATGTCTGGTCTTCATGACCCTTTAAAGAGGACAGAGAGGGCATACTTAAGCCAAATAGGGAAAGCACATCCTGCTAACGCAATGGACAGAACAAAGTTCCCCAGAGAGTAGTAAAAGGAGAAGTATCAGCAAACCCAGCATAGCAAATCCAGATGGATGAAAGCAAAGTCTTTATCAATGGAATACTTAAACATTGCTGATCCACAAGTAAACATATTTATAGTCTAAAAAGAGGTTTCATGGACAGTGAATAGGGATGAAAGCTCTTCTGTAAGCAAAAATAAAACATTTAAAGGGACAGTCTACACCAGAATTTTTATTGTTTTAAAAGATAGATAATCCCTTTATTACCCATTCCCCAGTTTTGCATAACCAACACAGTTATAATAATATACTTTTAACCTCTGTGATTATCTTGCATCTATGGCTCTGCAAACTGCCCCTTTATTTTAGTTCTTTTGACAGACTTGCAGTCTAGCCAATCAGTGCCTGCTCCCAGATAACTTCACGTGCACAAGCACAGTGTTATCTATATGAAATACATGAACTAACACCCTCTAGTGGTGAAAAACTGTTAAAATGCAATCGGAAAAGTGGTGGCCTTCAAGGTCTAAGAAATTAGCATATGAACCTCCTAGGTTAAGCTTTCACCTAAGAATACTAAGAACATAAAGCAAAGTTGGTGATAAAAGTAAATTGGAAAATTGTTTAAAATTACATGCTCTATCTGAATCATGAAAGTTTATTTTGGCCTAGACTGTCCCTTTAATTTATCCAGCAACTGATTTCTGATAACAAAGGCACTGTGAAAAAGGTTTAGTTAAAAAAAAAAAAAAGAAGTAAGGAATCCGTAATAGAATTGACCTCCAACAAGTGGACAGATTTGCTTTCAAGATCATTAATAAAATCTGCAATGAGTGGTTTTTAAAAGGGTCTGACACTTGCGCTTCACTGTAAATGTTCATGGTAAAAAATAAATCAAAATAAAGCAGAGCCATAAACCATAATGATTACCCTTCTTTGTCTCTGCAGATAAATCAATCTATATTAGTTCAAGATAAGAAACTTCATGTACCAATGTATTTGTAAAACCCTGAAAATGATGTCCAACCGCAGAACAGCACTTTGCAGATGGGATTGTCACTTTACTCGTGCTTACCTCGAAACCTATGAGTTACACAAATTGCAGGATGTGTAGAGATGAGCATTAATAATGCTGTACAGAGGCGCTATTCTTGTTCCTACCTGCAATATGTGTAACTCATAGGTGTTCAGATAAACAAGGCCGCTCTGGCAGCTCTAAATGCAGATGACACCACTGTTGAATGTTGAAGATCACACAACTAGAAAATCAAATGTTGCTGAATAAAGTACAAATGTAAATAAAAAAAGTATAATAAGGCAATCTCTGAGAAATTTTGGAGCATACTTCTATTTGAGTAGAATTCACACAGAACTGTGACTATACCTCCACACCACCAAATAATAATAATAATAATAATAATAATAATAATAATAATAATAATAATGTGAAATACATTGCATATCAGAGCAGGTGCATGTTTTCTGTATTGGTAACACACACACATTTCATATGTAGTAATTTGCAATCACGAATATAATTGACATTACAAATGTATGAAGGACAAATATAATTTGAAGGACAAAAAGTAAGGCTTTTGAATAATAAGCAGTTGTGGTTTGCCTTTATTTCAAAGTTAAATATTTTATGGAAGTAGTCAAGAATAACATTACTCCAAGGTTCATGCTTTCATCCACTGGCTCATCAGTAATAACTTCAAAAATACAGCTATCCTGATCTTCAAGGTTATCTAAGCAGCAGCAGTTGATGAGTATCTTTATAGACGAGTAAAGAAACTAACATTGAGGACCTGATTATTTAAGCTCTCTACTCTGCTCTTGTCAGTAATGTGAAGTTCCATAAAGAATTGTAGCAAGGCAAAATTTAGATTGGCGGATCATTATCTAACTATGTAGAGTTCTGGATACGAAGGAGAGACATTTACTTCACAATACAATGCACCAAAAAAAAAAAGCCTCCAAAGATTTTGTGTAATTTCTCTCCATGCTGGCAAATTTTTGATCATCAGACTCTGAGATTTGATTATACCTGATTTCAATGACCAATATTACCTATGAGCTAGTTTGTTTCTGCATTCTGTTGGGCTTAAATAATGAGTGTCAAGAATAAGCAACCAATCCCTACATCCATACCCTGAGACACTTGACAATGTAAACAAATAGAGTGTGAGTATTTAGTGAAAACAAGCATGTAAACATCAGCTTATGCTAGTAAACATTGCAGTAAAGTGTTTGTATTTTTTTTTAGGCATTAGTCATCAAAAGGAAAAAGCAGTGCAGTGTACTTTGATTACCCGGTAGTCATCCATATGTTTCATCCCAAACTTATAAAAATGTCTGAAATAGAATATTTGAGTCATGGGTACTTCCAGTCACAGTTACAAAAATACTCTGCATATACAGTTTTTTTTTATCACAGACTACTTTTACATAGATTGTATGTTTTTGAGGTTTGTATAAATTACATCTTGGCGTGTGAACCACAATTGTGCGCTATTTGACTTTTGCCATTCAAGAATTCGTCCCAGATTGAGAGACCCATTTTAAAATTACGTTACACCAAACATTAGAAGTATATAAAAAGGAAATAAATCTCTGAAACTTAGTCCTCATAACAATCAGTAAGCAACTCAACTAGACTTTAACCTACTCCTCACTAGGGATGGGCGAATGTGTAAATTTTCGAATTTCGAATATAGAACGAATGTTATTACCGAAATTCAAATTCTAAATCCGAATGTCGATAAGAATGAATATTCTTAAAAATTCGAAAATCGAATGTTATTTACAGTTTTCTAATGTCATTTTCAAATTCGAATGTTTATAATTATATCGAATGTCCACATTCGAAATTTCGAATTTAACATTCTATTTAACAAATACTATTCAGAAGTTCAATATTTCATGTGGTAGGGCGGGAATTTAGTAAATTGATACATAATAGATACAAATATATAATTTCAAATGTTTCCATATAGAATATTGCATAATTTGAATATTACATTTAAAGAAAAAGCATTAGAAATACTATTACAATCTAAATTCGAATTTTTCGAATTCGAATATACGTATTGCATAATTCGAATATTACATTTAAAGAAAAAGCATTAGAAATACTATTACAATCTAAATTCGAATTTTTCGAAAAGAATATTTTCGAAATGTAATCGTAAAATTCGAAACGAACATTCGAAAATCGAATGTTAGAATGTTATGTAAACATTCGAAATTCGATTTGAACGAACGAATGTGTTAAAATTCGTGCCATTTTTCGAATGTTGCGAAACATTCGCCCATCCCTACTCCTCACTAAGAGCCTGATATTCAAAACCTCGCCACTGAGGCAAGATATTCTAAGACGTCTCATAGGTACAGCGAGGCCCTTAAAACAATTAAAAACACACATGTTATCTTGATAAATGTTTATGTTGCTATATAGTACAGTAATTTCAATATTCTAAAAAGGTATCCGTTGTGCGATCGAGGTTGCCTGTGAAATTTTAAAAAAGAACTAAAATCAGTGTTTGAAGGCAGTCTCGCCGAGAGGTGTTTTGCTATACATCATATTCTATATTAATAACACGTTTGTTACAGTGTTTTCATAATATTATAAGTTTAACACGTTCAGGACACTGAGAACTTATATCAGCAATAAATAAATAAAACTATAAAGCTACGGCTATTGTCTTCTATTAAATATTAGTATCACAAACACTAAATCTTCTTCCTAAAAAAAAGGGGAAAACATGCCAAAAGCAAAATACTTCATTTTTAAAATCACAAAAATAATTAAAATACATATTATGGCATTATACAATAAAATACATATGAATAAAATATAGTCTGTGCTTGACATGTTCCTTGTTCAGAGGAGGATTGCCTGGTATTTTGGGCTGGACTGACCTTGTTATGAAGGATCGGACTGATATACACAATTGGGCAAAAAAAAGGCGGCTCCTAGGTGGTAATGCGTCATAAAACAAGCTACTGAGCATTTCTCTTTCTGTATGTATATGAATAATGAGCCTGGGGAAGTCTCCCTAAGGGTCATGGGGGAAACAAGATGTGGACTCCCTGCCCAATGTGCTTAGAGGGATATGGCTGCACCTCACTGACAAGGCCCAAAGAAGGCTGACACTATCTTCTGGCCTGGGGTTGCCATGTTTCTTGTTTTGCCTGTTTTTTTGGAACTGGACTGACCTTGTTAGAATCAGACTGATATACTTCAGGAAAGTTCTTCTCTGTGAAAAGCACAATTTGGCTCCTAGGTGGTAACTCTCCATAGAACAAGCAACTGAGCTGCATTCATTCCGGGTAGAGTGCTTCTCTTTCTGTATGCATTGTATATATGTGTATAATATACCCACATCACCACATCTCCTATAGGGTTAATAGTAACTTTTTTATAACAATGGCGATCATAGACATAACAGATATATAGGCGTTCCATGGGAGTAACTTGTGTTTTAATGAGGAAACATCGCTGTGAGTTTCTAATATTAAAAGCACTGTCCTCCATCTTAAAAACTTATTTTCAGCCATATCAGTCACGCCAGCTTTTTATTGACAAGAATCTCCATTGTGAGAAATCTATTGACTGTACAGTGAAACTTATTTTATATATGTATTATTTGAAATGTTACTACATAGAATCCATTTATTTTATACAGGTGGTGAGAGTCCTCAGTCCATGGGATTTACTCTTCTCTACCACTAGGAGGAGGCAAAGATTCAAAAACCCCAAGAGCTCCATAAAACCCCTCCTACCACACACATACCTCAGTTTTTACTTTGCCTCCACTGGAGGTGGTTGAAGAATGAAGATGTGCATATGTGGTTCTTCAGAGAAAGGAGTTTTCAGTCTATGTTGAGGCTCGGTTCCCTTCAGAGTACAGTGCTTGTCAGAGGGATTTATTTGGGGTATGGTTTATGTTGCTTTGTTTTCACCTCATGGGAAATCTTTCATAGACCCTCTATAATCAGTCGCAGGGACGTGTCTTCTACCTCCCTTTATGGATCTACAGATATATTTCTATTCCGTAACCTCTGCTTATATGTGTCAGTACTGGTTTAGCTGTCTGCTTCTTGACTGCTAGTGGATGAGTGTCAATTAGCAAGTATATTTTATTTTTAAACAATAATGACATATAGACAATTATTTAGCTATGTTTTGGGCACTTTTTGATTTAAAAAGTTTATCTATATATATTTTTATATACGGCCCTGGGACAAATCTTTCACTATTTCTCTTGCTTTTGCGCACGGCGGATTTTTTCGCCGTGCACAGTTTTTACACTTTGGCATGTTTTTGCGTGTCAGGATTGTGCACATCATGTTTACACTCATCGGGTAAGTGCACGTCCCTTAGTCTCTTAGGAGCTGCAGGTATTTTTGCATGCTGAGTTTACTTGTTGGGTTAGTGCCCTTTAGTTTGCCTGCGTGTTAATGTACACACGTCGGGTTCGCAAACGTTTGCTCGGTTATGTGTGCATTGAGTTTTTTGGTGCGCACATTCCCATTTAAACAGTCAATTGTTTGGCGCATGTTCAGGGTAATGTTTTTTTCTCCCGTTCTTTTCAGCTTGGATTAACGCATTGTTTCTCAACCACGGTCCTCAAGTACCCCCAACAGGGTAGGTTTTCATTATAGCTGAACCAGTGCACAGGTGAAATGATCAGATAATGGATAAGAGCAGGTTAGTAACCATGGTGTTACTGCTCAGCTGATTACTCACCTGTGCACTGGTTCAGCTATAATGAAAACCTGGTCTGATGGGGGTACTTGAGGACCGCGGTTGAGAAACATAGGCTTAACGGACATTGTTACTGTAAAAAGCTATTTAGGTGTGGGTAAGTGATTTCCAATCCTCAAGAGCTTTTTAAAGGTTTTTTTTTATAGTGTTTATTGCATTGCTTTATAATGAAGCAGCAGAATTATGTCCCTAAATTTACCCAAGAAACTGAGTCTCCTGAACACCTTTATTAGGTGTGCTTATTGTAAAAAAGCTGAAGTACCTTCTTCAGCTCATTTATGTGGCTCATGTTTAGATTTGTTAATGCATCCATATTTGGGTACTAATGCACCTACTCTTTATTTATTACAGGTTAATACTGAAGTGGTGCCTCCTGCCATGAAATCTTTCAAGGCTGCAGTCTCAGGCGTTGCTGCTCTCCCGCCATCAAATAAGCATAAAAGGTCAGTTCAGATTTTAACTTCTACAAGTGCTATGTGCCCTTATCTAAGGGATACTGTTGTATCTTCAGATGGTGAAGTTTCCTCTGGGGATGAGGATTCCTTATCTGATGCGGACCTGATATTTCCTGTTCTTTGTTTAAAGATGAGCATTTAAAAGAGGTCTTAGTCACTTTAGAGATTAAAAATCCTTAATCTTCTTAAGATAAATCTTTGTTTAAATTCCATTTTAGGACTTTTTTAATCTCCCTGCGTTTTTTCCTGTGCCTGATGCTGTCTCTGACACAATTGAAAGGGAATGGTCTAAGCCAGGTGTGTCTTTTAATCCTTCAGTTAGGTTTCAAAAGTTATATCCTTTACCTGCTACTAATCTAAAGTTATGGAAAACAGTTACCAATGTGTCTAAATGTACTACTATTAAACTGTCTAAAAGTACTTCTTTTAAAGGCCCTTTAGACAAAAAGTTAGAATCCTTTCATAGAAGGGCCTTTTCACCTGCTGTTTATATTCTCAGGCCAACTATTTCTATTGCTTATGTGGCTGCTACTTCTACCTACTGGTTGTCTAGTCTTTCAGAGCTGATGACCCTGTTAGTGCAAATTTATTGGGTTTGCTTCAGAGTGCCAATTCTTTTATGTGTGATGAAGTGTTTGATATGATGAAAATTAATGTCAGAAGCATGTCTTTAGCAATTCTTGCCAAGAGGTTCTTGTGGCATAAATCATGGAATGCTAATATGGTGTCTAAATCTAGATTATTGTCTCTTTCTTTTCAGGGAAAGGAGTTATTTGGGTCGGGTTTAGATTCTGCCATTACTGGTGGTAAAGGAGCTTTACTTCCTCAAACAGGAAGTCTTAAGGAAAATCCAAAACTTCTAGTTGTTTTCATTTCTTACGTCAGAATAAAGAACAGAAAACAAGGTTCCACTGGTTCAGTCTGGAGACCTAATTCTAGTTGGAAGTAGTCTAAACAGGGTAAGAAATCTGTCCCCTCTTCTAAAACTGCATGAATGTGCGGCCCCTGACCCAGTAGTTCTGGTAAGGAGATATGGGGGCCGATTTATCACGGCCCGAATGGCTATATACCCCTGTTTCCGCGCGAGCCTTCAGACTCGGCGGAAACAGGAGTTAAGAAGCAGCGGTCTTAAGACCGCAGCTCCTTAAAGTAACAGTCAAGTCCAAAAAAAACTTTTATGATTCAAATATGGCATGTAATTTTAAACAACTTTCCAATTTACTTTTATCACCAATTTTGCTTTGTTCTCTTGGTATTCTTAGTTGAAAGCTAAACCTAGCAGGCTCATATGCTAATTTCTTAGACCTTGAAGGCCGCCTCTAATCTAAATGCATTTTGACAGTTTTTCACTACTAGAGGACGTTAGTTCATGTGTTTCATATAGATAACATTGATCTCATGCACGTGAATTTACCGAGGAGTGAGCACTGATTGGCTAAAATGCAAGCCTGTCAAAAGAACTGAAATAAGGGGGCAGTCGTCAGAGGCTTAGATACAAGGTAATTACAAAGTGTATTATTATAACTGTGTTAGTTATGCAAAACTGGGGAATAGGTAATTAAGGGATTATCTATCTTTTAAAACAACAAAAATTCTGGTGTTGACTGTCCATTTAACTCTTCCGCTGCCTCTGAGGCTGGGAACATCAATCCGCCCAATCTCATACGATCAGGTCAATTGACACCCCCTGCTAGCAGCCGATTGGCCAGGAATCTGCAGGGGGCGGCATTGCACAAGCAATTCACCAGAACTGCTTGTGCAACGATAAATGCCGACAGTATATGCTGTCAGCATTTATCGATGTCTGGCGGACATAATTGCTACAGCGGATCATGTCCGCCAGACACTTGATAAATCGGCCCCTAAGCCTCTTTCAGGAGGCTTGGTTTCAGTCTGTCCCAGATCCCTGGGTTCAGAATATTGTTTCTCAGGGATATCGAATTAGATTCAGAACAATGCCTCCCTGGGGAAGGTTTTTTCTGTCCAATGCTCCAAGGAATCCTGTAAACGCTCAAGCTTTTCTTCAATCTGTCTCAGATATGGAAGATATGGGAGTGATTGATTTAATTCCTTTGCAGGAGCAAACAATATGATTTTATTCAAATCTCTTCATTGTTTCAAAGAAGGAAGGCACTTTCAGACCAGTTCTGGATCTAAAGATTCTGAACGCACAAGTTTGTAAGGATTGCATCTTTCAGAATGGAAACTATCAGGACTATTCTGCCTTTTGTTCAGCAAGGTCAGTTTATATCCACAATAGATTTAAAGGATTCTTACCTTCATATTCCAATTCACAGATAACATTACTAGTTTCTGAGGTTTGCTTTTCTGGACTAACACTTTCAGTTCATTGCTCTTCCATTTGGTCTGGCTACAGCTCCAAGACTATTTACCTGGGTGCCCTTTTGTTTGTAATCAGAGCTCAGGGTATTGCAGTATTTCCTTACCAGGACAATATCTTGTTTCAAGCTCCATCTTTTCCTTTAGCAGAATTTCAATCCAATTAACTAGTGTTTCTTCAAAAACATGGTTGGAGGATCAATTTTCCAAAGAGTTCTTTGGTTCCTCAGACACAGGTTACTTTACTGGGTTTAGATGTCCATGAGTATTTCTCTAACAGAGCAGAGACGGTTGATATTGGTGTAAGCTTGTCTGAACCTTCAGTCTCTTTCATTCCATTCAGTGGCTCTGTGTATGGAAGCACATGAGACCTCTTCGGCTTTTTATGCTGCGTCAATGGTGCAGGGATTATACTTAGCTGTCTCAAAAGATATTTTTAGATTCCAGTACAAGTCAGTCTCTAACTTGGTGGCTGGATCATAAGTTTATTATTCAGGGGACTTATTTTGCTCATCATACCTGGTCTGTGATCATTACAGATGCAAGTCTTTCAGGTTGGGTATCTGTTTGGGGGTCTCTGACAGCACAGGTGGTTTGGGATCCTCAGGAGACAAGGTTACCAAACAATGTTCTAGAACTCCGCACAATTTTCAGGACTAGCTTATGTCAACTATCAGGGGGGAATCACAGTTCTCTAACTATGATGGAGGTGTCTCAAATTCTCTCTTGGGCAGAAGCCATGTCTTGTTTAGTTTCTGCAATTCACATCACAGGAGTGAACAATTGGGAGGCAGACTTTCTTAGTCGTCATCCAGGGGAGTGGCCTCTTCATCAGGATGTGTTCAATCAGATTGTGGATCTTTGGGGTCTACCAGAAATAGATCTCATGGCCTCTCATTTAAACAACAAACTTCCTAGGTACTTTGCTAGGTCCAGAGATCCTCAGACAGAGGTAGTGGATACTCTAGTAGTTCCTTGATTATTTTAGCCTGCTTATCTGTTCCCTCTTCTGGTTCTTCTTCCCAGAGTGATTTCCAAGATAAAGCTAGAGAGTCGTTTGTTATCCAGATTGCCTCAGCATGGTCTCACAGGATTTGATACAAAGATGTGGTTCATATGTCCAGTTGCCCTCCATATTATGTTGATGCTATTAAGGATTTTAGACAAACTTCTAGTTTGTTTGTTCTTTTCTCTGGGCCTAGCCTCTGCTATTTGTTTAGCCTCTTGGTTAAAACTTTTGATTCTCAGAGCTTATCTAGAGGAAGGTCAGCAGTTGATTACGGCTCGTTCTACTAGGTCAGTTGCCACTTCTTGGGCTTTTAAGAATCAGGCTTCAGTTGATCAATTTTGAAAGGCAGCTACTTTGTCTTCTTTGCATACTTTTACTAAATTCTACCATTTGATGCATGTTTTTGCTTCCTCTGAAGTAGACTTTGGTATTAAGAAGGTTCTTCTGGCACCTGTCTCAGTTTGATGGTTATGCCTGTTTTTAATTATCATTATAAAAAATCATTATTATAATCATTATAAAAAAAAAAGTTTTCTTTGGGGTTGTGGATTTATTTTCTTTCATGCAATTGGCAAGAGTCCATGAGCTAGTGACGTATGGGATATACAATCCTACCAGGAGGGGCAAAGTTTCCCAAACCTCAAAATGCGGTGAAGTAAGTTTGTGCTAAGATTTCTATGTTGACATGCGCTTCTCAGCATTTTGAAGCCTGATTCCTCTCAGAGTACAGCGAATGTCAGAGGGACGTGGAGAGTATTACTTATTGAATGCAGTGATTGCCCTAACGGGGGTCTATTTCATAGGTTCTCTGTTATCGGTCGTAGAGCTTCATCTCCTACCTCCCTTTTCAGATCGACGATATACTCTTATTTTCCATTACCTCTACTAATAACTGTTTCAGTACTGGTTTGGCTATCTGCTATATGTGGATGGGTGTCTTTGGTAAGTATGTTTTTATTTATTAAGACATCTCAG
Source organism: Bombina bombina (assembly GCF_027579735.1). NCBI lineage: Eukaryota > Metazoa > Chordata > Amphibia > Anura > Bombinatoridae > Bombina > Bombina bombina. Next base: position 792,775,287 of record NC_069500.1, read on the forward strand.
CTATGGTTTGGCACTTTATGCATTTATATAAAGTTATAAATATAAGTATTGTACTTACATTTGCCATGTGTCAGGTTCATGTATTTCCTTTTGCAGATTGTCAGTTTCATATTTGGGAAGTTAATATTGAGAAATATTTTTCTTACCTGGGGTTTAGTCTTTTTTTCAATTGACTACTTGTTTTAATTTGTAGGCTGTCTTAGGCTCGTGTGTGCGCTAAATGCTACACTTTATTGCTTCATTCTTGGCGCAATAATTTTTTGGTGTGGAAAAGCATGTTCGTTGACGCAAGTTCGTCATTTCCAGCGTCGTAGTTGACGTAGTTGTTTTGAAATCCTTTCCTTTATGTTATTACTCGTGGACTCCCGGGCTTGGGTATTAGTTACCATGAGTAATGGATTGTGGACTCTCACCACCTGTATGAAAGAAAACATAATTTATGCTTACCTGATAAATTCCTTTCTTTTATGGTGGTGAGAGTCCAAGAGACCACACCCTTTGTTTTTTGGGGGTTAGATTTCTTCAGCACATCTTTTTTTTCCTGCTCCTTTTATGTTTTGTTTTTTTCCTTTTTCTTACCTCACTTTCTTGGCTATACATTAGACTTAGGTGTGTGTGAGGTGGAAGAGGTTTTATAGAGCTCTTGGGGTTTGGGAATCTTTGCCTCCTGCTAGTGATAGAGAAGAGTAATTCCCATGAGTAATGGATCATGGACTCTCACCACCATGAAAGAAATTAATTTATCAGGTAAGCATAAATTATGTTTTTTTTTTTTTATTTAGCAAAAGCACAGTCTATGTTGTGTAACATAATTTAAATACAGCTCCTTCACAAAGATCGGTGATAACTGGTGATGTTGGCAGACTTTTGTTGAAACTGCAATCCCTATTATTTTCTATGGGAGACATATTGCCACTCGTTGGGAAAATCAGCCCACTTTCTTTTAAAATATCGCTGGACCCACTAATTGTGAGATTGGCGAGGCCAAAAATGCAATTTTTTGTTGAAATATGAAAGGGAAAAATTTTGTGTTCTTCCCAAATTTTCATTTTCGTTAAAAATCAAATTTTTTCCTTTTAGTTCATGGTCGCATTAATTTCAAATGAACTTAATTCAAAATTTTTGTTGTGACTATAACATTTTGAGCTACAGGAGGACTTCCCGGTGGGCGGACCTCAAGAGTGGAAGCAAAGTTTCTCAGCTCCGCTTTTTGTCTCGCTAAAAGGGCAAAATTATTCCTTTTATCTCGGCCCGAGCTGTTAAGACCTTGGGGGGACAACATCTACTCCCGGACACCAGAGCTGGGGGTATTTCCATCAGACCCCCCCCCTCCCGCTGCACAGTCCTCCTGAAAAGTATGGAGCAGAGCGGCTCGAAATAAAGGCTGCAGGGGGTAAACTGGCAATAGAAACCCCTAGTATATCCACGGTATAGGAGAGAAGGCTGACATTGGCTATTGGAGGTCGGTAGGATACAAAGAATCCAGTAAGAGACCTGGTGGACATACAACACCATTCCGGAGGGCGGACCACGTGGTGCTTCTCTCAAAACACCACAGGCGCACATTACACAGAGAATGCTGCCAGTGAATGTAAAAGCTGCAGGAGACACTGTAGAGATAGTTATCTAGCCTCCCTTGGGGCTCTGAGGACACTTTTTTCAGCACATATAGGGGCCGTTTGAGGCACTTATTAGCAGGGGCCTGGAAAGACTCTTATTGCCCTTTAAGAAGATGTGAAGCACGCAGCGGAGAGCTCATACCAAATGCCCCTGGCCCTCTGGTAAAAGTTCCCCTACCCACATAGGGACCTAACCTCATTTATCCTTTCGTTAAACTTTGGTGGGGACACCAGGATGGAGGAGTGAGAAATGTTATAAACCCCCCAAATAATACCCCCACAATCTCTTCTCAGTCCTGTTTTCCCAGAGACTCATTCACATACCAGTCCCACATCAACAAGAAGACCTCATATACACTTGCATGAGGAGATATTATCTGCCTTACTAGAAAAAAACAGTCACCATGTCTAAACAGAGGCAACCAGAGAGGAGACTCAAACAGCAAGCAGAGGCGCTGGGGTCACAGTCCGAGCCAGCAGAGGCATCTGAAAGTTCACCTCAAGACACACACCCTATTGTCTTGCAGCTCTCTGCCTTATTTCTCCTGAAAATTGAGCAACTGCAAACGGGGCTCGACTCTCTTACCTCTGAATTTAAAACTTTCTCAGCAAAGCTAAATAGGATAGAACAGAGAGTGGCTGACACTGAAGTGCAGCAAAGAGAATCTTCATCAGGCTTACTATCTCTGCAAAAGCAAAATAAGGCGCTCCAGGAGAAAATAGATGACCTAGAGCCGTGTTTCTCAACAGCTGGGCCGTGGCCCACTACCGGGCCGCGACAGCCCTGCTGGTGGGCCGCGAGCCGGCATTGCCTCCAGACACTCGCTCTGACAGGCCCGCCTTTACACATCTCCTAAATTTTGGACGAGCCTGTCAGAGTGCCACTGCGCATGTCAGTTTGCGCACTGTGTCACTGTGAGCATGTAGCGGCGGGCGGGCGCACTGTGAGTGATCGGGTAGAAGCGGCTGGTGGTGTGCAGAGGTGAAGCATCGGCTCACAGGTAAGTAAGCCCACTGACACCAATTACATAATTACGGCCACTGACACCAATGTATATATTTAGGGTGGCCACTGGACACCAATGTGTATTTGTAAACTGTGTGTGTACATATATATATATATATATATATATATATATCCTACTGACACCAATGAATTATAAAATATTAACCCACTGTAAACTATATATATATTATATATATATATATATATATATATATATATATATATGGATCCCACTGACACCAATGAATTATCATATAATTAACCCACTGTGTTATAGTTATAGTTATAGTGGGTTAATTTTATAATTCATTGGTGTCAGTGGGTGAGGGAGGAGAGAGATAGAAAGAAAGAAAGAAAGAAAGAGAGGGAGGAGAGAGAGAGGGAGGAGAGAGAGAGAAAGAGAGAGAGGAGAGAGAGAGAGAGAGAGAGAGAGAGAGAAAGAGAGAGGGAGGAGATAGATAGAGACAGAGAGAGAGAGAAAGAGAGAGGGGAGGAGAGAGAGAAAGAGAGAGGGGAGGAGAGAGAGAAAAAGAGAGAGAGGGGAGGAGAGAGAAAGAGAGAGAGAGGGGAGGAGAGAGAGAGGAGAGAGAGAAAGAGAGGGGAGGAGAGAGAAAGAGAGAGGGGGGGGAGAGAGAGAGGGGAGGAGAGAAAGAGACTGTGTGTATATATATATATATATATATATATATATATATATATATATTTCTTCCAAACCTACTGCAACCCACTCCCGATGCTTACCGGGCCCTGGACCGGTCTGGCTAAAACTTACCGGGCCTTGAGGTCACTTAGGTTGAGAACCACTGACCTAGAGAACAGGTCGCGGAGAAACAATGTCAGGGTAGTAGGGGTCCCAGAGTAAGTCCCGGGCTCTGATCTAGTGGACTTTGCAGAAAGGATTTTGCCAGAACTGCTGCATCTCCCACAGGCTCAAATCCCTTGTATAGTGGAGAGGGCCCACATAATAGGACCGCAACAGCGAAGGGATGAATCACCAAGGGCCTCTCCACGCCAAATCATGATTAAATACCTTTGTTTTAAGGACAAAACTGCTCTGCTAAAAGCTTACAGGCAGAACCAGGGTCTTTCCTATGAAGGGAAGAAGATCCTTTTGTTCCAAGACTACTCTGCGGATGTCGCAAAGAAGAGATGTCAATTTTCCCCGTACTGCAAAGATCTTCTTGAAAAGGGAGAAATGGTCTCATTGCTTTATCCAGCCCATCTGAAGCTGCAGACAAGAAAGGGGCCAAGGTTATTCGATTCACCAAAGCAACTACAGATCTTCCTACAATCAGAAGCTCAGCATCAGGCAGCACAGAGAGAGGAGAATCATATAGCAAATGATGAAGAAACTTGAAAATCAAGGCCCACAGAGGATGATGTTACACATTCTGGATATTTTGATGGGACTGGATTATCTACTTACCTGGACTGAGAACACTATTTAAATATCTTAAGTACTGTTGAGTTGCAGTACAGGACATATATCCTTTTGAAAGTGTGGGGGGGGGGGGGGTCTTTTCTTGAAGAGTTCTTCGAAGTATTTTTACAGTTTTGAATTATTTTTATAGTTTTGTATTTGAATGCATAGTACAGTTGTGTTTTCTTCTACAAGTTGCCACATAATTTGTCTGTTTCTCCAAGGAGTTATAGTATATTCAAGACACCACTAATGTTGATACAAGTGTTGTTCTCCTTTTGGCTTCTTCTTTCCAATTTTTCTAAGTCTTCTGAGTCTTTAGCAAAGAGTGAAAAGGTTCTTTTGGTCTTCCCCGGGGTGCCAGATGGTAAGTACAGTAAATTTATTTTTCAGATTTTAGTACATTACCAGTCTAGTACACATAATATCACACGCTTCCAGGGGCTCACCTCAGTTTCACAGAATACTATAAGGCCTGAGTTATTGTCAGGGTTTAGTCTTAATATGAGTATTCGTGTTATCTCATGGAATGTGGGGGCAATAAGTCTCCATTAAACGAAAGGCTATTCTGAAAAACCTCAATTCCAAAATGGCGGATATTGCCATTTTGGAAGAAACTCACCTGAAACCTGCTGAACACCTAAAACTTAAACAGGGTTGGGTGGGGGAAGTAGTTTTTACCCAATACGAGGCAAGTAGGGTGAGGGGGGTAGCTTTCCTCTTCCGGAAAAATCTCAAATATCAAATCACACACACGGTATTAGACCAAGAGGGGAGGTATGTCCTACTCAAAATTAAAGTGGAGGGAACCCCGCTGATTGTGGGAGGAGTATACGGACCCCACACACATAAGGCTGAATTTTGGAGCTCCTTAAGAGTTAAACTTATTCGTATGGCAGATGCTCTTCTTATTGTAGGAGGAGACTTTAACATAGCCCCAAAGGTCCCGGCGGACAGATATAAAAATCCCACGCTAATTCAAAAACACACGGGCTCGTATAGAAACTCGAAAAGAGATTCCCTTGTGTTGTCGAGGTTTCCTGGCGCCCTTTCCTTAGTAGAAATCTGGAGGCAAAGGAACCCAGGTTAGGGACTTTACCTGCACTACACCAGCTAAAGACATGCACTCACAAATAGACCTATTTCTATTCTTGGCTGTCCTACACTCTAGAATTGAGGATACTAAAATAGAAGCCCCACTTTTATAAGATCACGTCCCGTTCGTGTTGAAATAAAGGGTGGGACAGGGAGGGATCCCCCCAGGCACATGGTCATTCCCAAAATATCTATATTGAGATACAAACTTTAAGAACTACCTCCTTGGGGAGTGTCTGACGTTTAAAATCAGTAATCAACAGCATTTGGGGAACCCCATTCTTTACTGGGAGACATGTAAGGCAGTCCTCAGAGGTGCTATAATGTAATACGTAGCGGGAGTTAGGAGTAAAAAAAAGCTTAGAGAGGAAATGCTCCTTAAACAACTCCTTAATGCAAGGAATACATATCTTAGGCACCCCTCGAACTCAAACAAAGATAGATACAAAGAAATCAAATTTCAGAGAGACACTACCCTAGCACAAAACGCAGCAAGAGACTTGAACATAAATCATGCAAAATTTTACAGACACAGCAATAAGACGGGGCGACTATTGGCCAGAATGACCAAACTTACAAAACCCATGACTCCTATCTTAGCCATTAAGCAGGGACAGAGAATTCTTACAGCTAAGGAAGACATTCAGGAAGCCTTTAGGGACTACTACACTATACAAAGGGCAGGTAGTTCTTGACAGAGAGAATTTCTGGTCTTCCTTGGAGCTCCCAACATTGACTGATCAACAGCTAGGCTCACTTAATGCACCCATTGATGCTCAGGAAATTTCTAAAACTATTGGGAAGGCCCCCTTGGAAAAAACGCCAGGCCCAGACGGTTTGCCTTCTGAATTCTATAAGATCCTCACAGAAGAAGTTATAGTGATACTAACTAAACTCTTTAATGGTATTCTGACAGGTGAAGTTAACCTTTCTTCCAGATTTACGGAAGCAAATGTCTGCCTGATCCCGAAACCGGACAGAGATCCCCTTAGCATAGCGTCATATCGTCCCATTTCATTGATGAATGTGGACTACAAAGTATTCACTAAAATTATGGCAAATAGGCTAGCGGTCACTCTTCCCATTATCATTCATCCCGACCAAACAGGGTTTGTGAAAGGTAGGTCTGCGGTTACTAACCTGCGTACTCTACAGTTTGTGTTGACACACTTTTGGAATGATAATAACTTAGATAGGGATCAGATTCCAATAGATGCCTGCATTCTACTTGTAGACGCAGAAAAAGCTTTCGATTTGGTCCTATGGGACCATCTCTTTTTCACACTTAACAAGATTGGCATAACAGGCAACTTCGCAAGAGGTTTGAGAGCCATTTATGCTTCCCCGGCAGCGTCGATTACAGTAAACAAAATTCCCTCAAAACCATTTACCTTGGAAAGAGGAACGAGACAGGGGTGTCCCCTGTCTCCTCTCTTGTTCGATATAGCGCTCGAACCCCTGGCCATTAAGATTAGGAGGGAAACTGAAGGACTTAAAATAGGTCAGGAAGCTAGACATCTGTCTCTCTTCGCTGACGACATGTTATTGTACATAGGTAATGTCCATTCTAACAGATTTTGGGAAAGTATCGGGATATAGGGTTAATACGGACAAATCAGAATTGGTCTGGCTGACTCCACACAAGGCTGAATGTGTCACACAATTTTAAGATAGTACAAAAAAACCTTCAAATACCTGGGCATTAAACCCTCGGCGGATCCACACTCGTGGTATGAGGCTAATTATACCCCTTTGAAGAAAGAGGCGCAGGACCTAGTGAAACACTGGGCCAAGCTCCCGCTTTCGGTGTCAGGCAGAATTGGACTTATAAAGATGATTCTCTTCCCCAAAATACTGTACCTCCTACAAATGAGACCTTATGTCTTGAACAGAAGTGACTAAAAATTCTGGAATTCTTTAATTTTTAGCTTTATATGGGCTAATAAAAAGCATAGAATTAGGAGGCAAAAGATGTTTAACTCAACTGAAGCGGGAGGGTTAGTGGTTCTGAATCTGGAACATTATGCCTGAGCAGCCCAGGCAAAATATGTATTGGATTGGCTCACGGGTAGGCAGAGCTTCACGATTTCTGGACTGGAGAAACAGGCTATAATACCATGGGCCCTTCATGCCTTACCTCACTTAAATGCAGTACAAGCAGGTAAACACTTGGCCAAATATCCCCTCATGCAACAGCCACTTTATGCCTGGAGGAAAATATGCAAAAAACTTAATATTAAAAATGAATTCACAAAGTTTCTGCCAATACAGGGAAATCCCAACTTTGTCCCGGTCCTTACATCTAAAACCTTTAGGGAGTGGGGAGATGGGGGTATTGACTCTGTTTCGAAACTTCTGGAGCCCGACGGCAAAACGGTATATACATTTGTAAACCTACAATTGCTCTATAATATTCCGCGTTCACATCACTTTGCTTATTTACAAATAAAACACTACATAGCCTCTTTGCATGCGATGGGAGACATGCCAGGGATAGATAGCCCTATTTATACACTGACCTCTTCTTATCAACAAGGCAATACTTCCATATCAACAATCTATAGAGTGCTGGGAAGGGAGGACAACAACACTCAGCTAAAGAGAATTAGTGAACGGTGGTCAGAATCCTTGAATATGGAAATCCCAGTCCCATTAATACAGAATAGCATAAAGATGGTCAGGAAAGCCTCTCTGGCGTCAGATATCAGGGAGGCAAACACTAAACTCCTCAATCAGACTTTCATTACACCTAAGCTGTATAAAGTTTGGGACCCAAATTCAGCAGATAATTGCCCAAAGTGTGCAGCGCCAAGAGCGGATCTTTTGCATATGATCTGGTCCTGCCCAAAATTGTATAGATTCTGGGGTATGCTGGTCTACTGGGCAAGTAAGGTGTTTGACACTACTTTGTCTCTCTCGCCTCAGGATATATTATTTTTGGTTTTCCATGGCCAACCCTGTGAAGTCAGGGTAACCTTACATATTATAGTCTTACAGGCTAGGAAGCTTATCCTAAAATACTGGTTGAGGGGTGAGTCGCCCGGTCTTGCCCATCTTAAAGGAGAGATACACCAGCAGATGGTCTACGAACAGGCCGATGCTCTGGGAGATTTGCAAAACAGGTCCACACACTTTATGAAGAAATGGGGAAAATATATCAAAACACTAACTACAACACAACAAATCCAGATATTATTCCCACTCAGAAACACGAACTACATCCTAGAGGCACAACTAAGAAGGGAATGGAACCTCAACTTTGATAGGGGGTAGGGGCATCATGATACCAGGCTAGAGTTATGTATTGCTTGGCCACTGGTGTCCTGGGGAGCTGACCTTCAGAACCGGAGAGGTGGTGGTAAGTCGTCAGAGATGTCAGCAGGACTGTTGATATCATTTGTCGACTGGGGAGGGGAGAGACTACAATGGAGGGAGTGGTGGATTGTAGGTAACAAAACTGGAAAATGTGGGCATACAGGAGTATTTTAAACAGTGAGATGTTGTAGAGGTAATAAACACTAATGCATACACATCAATGTCTATCCATAGTAAGACAGGGGATATTTGTTTTATTGTTAGTATAACTAGAGTCCCAGAACTAACTGGGATATCATCTAAGTCTTCCTTTGTAAAAGCATGTTAAAAACATTTTGAGCTACAGTGCAGATTTTTGCCATTTTTAAACTGTAATCGGCAATATTAGCTTTAGTTTTGTCATTCTATGTAATTTTTAAACCTATTTTTATATTTCTTTACCTAATTTTTGTGCACTGCATTTTACAATTTACTTAAAGGTAAGTAATAAACCTAGTAAAAAAAAATTATACAGAGAACTTGTTTTTTTAACCCCTTAAGGACCACAGCACTTTTCCATTTTCTCACCGTTAAGGACCAGGGCTATTTTTACATTTCTGCAGTGTTTGAGGCCTATTTATCATATGTCTGTCGGACCTGATCCGACAGTGCGGATCAGGTCCGACAGACATTGCTGAATGCGGAGACCAATACGCTCTCTGTATTCAGCATTACACCAGCAGCTCTTGTGATCTGCTGGTGCAACGCCGCCCCCTGCAGACTCGCGGCCAATAGGCTGCCAGCAGGGGGGTGTCAATCAACCCGATTGTACTCGATCGGCTTGAATTCCGGCGATTCCTGTCCGCCTCATCAGTGCAGGCGGACAGGGTTATGGAGCAGCGGTCTTTAGACCGCTGCTTCATAACTGCTGTTTCTGGCGAGCCTGCAGGCTCACCAGAAACATGGGGCATCAAGCTTCGTTCGGAGCTTGATAGATAGGCCCCTTTGTGTTTAGCTGTTATTTTCCTCTTACTCATTTACTGTACCCACACATATTATATACCGTTTTTCTCGCCATTAAATGGACTTTCTAAAGATATCATTATTTTCATCATATCTTATAATTTACTATAAAACATTATAAAATATGATGAAAAAATGGAAAAAAACACACTTTTTATAACTTTGACCCCCAAAATCTGTTACTGTTACACATCTACAACCACCATGCTAAATAGTTTCTAAATTTTGTCCTGCGTTTAGAAATACCCAATGTTTACATGTTCTTTGCTTTTTTTTGCAAGTTATAGGGCAATAAGAACAAGTAGCACTTTGCTATTTCCAAACCACTTTTGATTCAAAATTAGCAATATTTACATTGGAACACTGATATCTGTCAGGAATCCCTGAATATCCCTTGATATGTATATATTTCTTTTAGTAGACAACCCAAAGTATTGATCTAGGCCCATTTTGGTATATTTCATGCCACTATTTCACCGCCAAATGCGATCAAATAAAAAAAATCGTTCACTTTTTCACAAACTTTAGGTTTCTCACTGAAATTATTTACAAACAGCTTGTGCAATTATGGCACAAATGGTTGTAAATGCTTCTCTGGGATCCCCTTTGTTCAGAAATAGCAGACATTTATGGCTGTGGCATTACTTTTTGGTAATTAGAAGGCCGCTAAATGCCGCTGCGCACCACACTTGTATTAGGCCCAGCGGTGAAGGGGTTAATTAGGTAGCTTGTAGGGAGCTTGAAGGGTTGATTTTAGCTTTAATGTAGAGATCAGCCTCCCACCTGACACATCCCACCCCCTGATCCCTCCCAAAAAGCTCTCTTCCCTTCTCCACCCCAAAGTTGTCCCCGACATCTTGAGTACTGGCAGAAATTCTGCCAGTACTAAAATAAAAGGCTTTTTTTAAATATATATTCTGCTGTGTAGGATCCCCCCTTAGCCCCCAACCTCCCTGATCCCCCCCCATAGAGCTCTCTAACTTCCCCCCACTAACTATTTGCCACCATTTTGGGTACTGGCAGCTTTTCAGGGCAATGGGGAGCTTAGGTTTTTTAGTTAGGATTTTATTTGGGGGGTTGGTTGTGTGAGTGGTGGGTTTTACTGTTGGGGGGTTGTTTGTATTTTTTTTACAGGTTAAAGAGCTGATTTCTTTGGGGCAATGCACCGCAAAAGGCCCTTTTAAGGGCTATTGGTAGTTTAGGCTATGTTTTTTTTATTTTGGGTGGGCTTTTTTATTTTGATAGGGCTATTAGATTAGGTGTAATTAGTTTAAATATCTGATAATTTCTTTTTTTATTTTGTGTAATTTCGTGTGTTTTTTGTAATTTAGTTAATTGTATTTCATTTATGTAATTTATTCAATTGTAGTGTAAGGTTAGGTGTTAGTGTAAGTCAGGTTAGGTTTTATTTTACAGCTAAATTTGTATTTATTTTAACTAGGTAGTTAGTAAATAGTTAATAACTAGTTAGTAACTATTCTACCTAGTTAAAATAAATACAAACTTAGCTGTGAAAATAAAACCTAAGCTAGTTACAATGTAACTATTAGTTATATTGTAGCTAACTTAGGCCTAGATTTGGAGTTCGGCGGTAGCCGTCAAAACCAGCGTTAGAGGCTCCTAACGCTGGTTTTGGCCGCCCGCTGGTATTTGGAGTCAGTGATTAAAGGGTCTAACGCTCACTTTTCAGCCGCGACTTTTCCATACCGCAGATCCCCCTACGCCATTTGCGTATCCTATCTTTTCAATGGGATCTTTCTAACGCTGGTATTTAGAGTCGTTTCTGAAGTGAGCGTTAGAGCTCTAACGACAAAATTCCAGCCGCCTGAAAATAGCAGGAGTTAAGAGCTTTCTGGCTAACGCCGGTTCATAAAGCTCTTAACTACTGTACCCTAAAGTACACTAACACCCATAAACTACCTATGTACCCCTAAACCGAGCTCCCCCCACATCGCCGCCACTCGATTAAAATTTTTAACCCCTAATCTGCCGACCGCCACCTACGTTATACTTATGTACCCCTAATCTGCTGCCCCTAACCCCGCCGACCCCTGTATTACATTTATTAACCCCTAACCTGCCCCCCACAACGTCGCCGCCAGCTACTTATAATAATTAACCCCTAATCTTCCGACCGCAAAGCGCCGCCACCTACGTTATCCCTATGTACCCCTAATCTGCTGCCCCTAACACCGCCGACCCCTATATTATATTTATTAACCCCTAATCTGCCCCCCTCAACGTCGCCGACACCTGCCTACACTTATTAACCCCTAATCTGCCGAGCGGACCTGAGCGCTACTATAATAAAGTTATTAACCCCTAACCCGCCTCACTAACCCTATCATAAATAGTATTAACCCCTAATCTGCCCTCCCTAACATCGCCGACACCTACCTTCAATTATTAACCCCTAATCTGACGACCGGAGCTCACCGCTATTCTAATAAATTGATTAACCCCTAAAGCTAAGTCTAACCCTAACACTAACACCCCCCTAACTTAAATATAATTTACATCTAACGAAATTAATTAACTCTTATTAAATAAATGATTCCTATTTAAAGCTAAATACTTACCTGTAAAATAAATCCTAATATAGCTACAATATAAATTATAATTATATTATAGCTATTTTAGGATTAATATTTATTTTACAGGCAACTTTGTAATTATTTTAACCAGGTACAATAGCTATTAAATAGTTAAGAACTATTTAATAGTTACCTAGTTAAAATAATAACAAATTTACCTGTAAAATAAATCCTAACCTAAGATATAATTAAACCTAACACTACCCTATCAATAAATTAATTAAATAAACTACCTACAATTACCTACAATTAACCTAACACTACACTATCAATAAATTAATTAAACACAATTCCTACAAATAAATACAATTAAATAAACTAGCTAAAGTACAAAAAATAAAAAAGAACTAAGTTACAAAAAATAATAAAATATTTACAAACATAAGAAAAATATTACAACAATTTTAAACTAATTACACCTACTCTAAGCCCCCTAATAAAATAACAAAGCCCCCCAAAATAAAAAATTCCCTACCCTATTCTAAATTTAAAAAGTTACAAGCTCTTTTACCTTACCAGCCCTGAACAGGGCCCTTTGCGGGGCATGCCCCAAGGATTTCAGCTCTTTTGCCTGTAAAAAAAACCATACCATACCCCCCCCCAACATTACAACCCACCACCCACATACCCCTAATCTAACCAAAACCCCCCTTAAATAAACCCTAAGCCCCTGAAGATCTTCCTACCTTGTCTTCACCATACCAGGTTCACCGATCCGTCCTGGCTCCAACATCTTCATCCAACCCAAGCGGGGGTTGGCGATCCATCATCCGGTGCTGAAGAGGTCCAGAAGAGGCTCCAAAGTCTTCCTCCTATCCGGCAAGAAGAGGACATCCGGACCGGCAAACATCTTCTCCAAGCGGCATCTTCAATCTTCTTCCATCCGGTGCGGAGCGGGTCCATCTTGAAGCAGGCGACGCGGATCCATCCTCTTCTTCCGTTGTCTCCCGACGAATGACGGTTCCTTTAAGGGACGTCATCCAAGATGGCGTCCCTCGAATTCCGATTGGCTGATAGGATTCTATCAGCCAATCGGAATTAAGGTAGGAATTTTCTGATTGGCTGATGGAATCAGCCAATCAGAATCAAGTTCAATCCGATTGGCTGATCCAATCAGCCAATCAGATTGAGCTCGCATTCTATTGGCTGATCGGAACAGCTTGGAGAAGATGTTTGCCGGTCCGGATGTCCTCTTCTTGCCGGATAGGAGGAAGACTTTGGAGCCTCTTCTGGACCTCTTCAGCACCGGATGATGGATCGCCAACCCCCGCTTGGGTTGGATGAAGATGTTGGAGCCAGGACGGATCGGTGAACCTGGTATGGTGAAGACAAGGTAGGAAGATCTTCAGGGGCTTAGTGTTAGGTTTATTTAAGGTTTATTTAAGGGGGGTTTTGGTTAGATTAGGGGTATGTGGGTGGTGGGTTGTAATGTTGGGGGGGGGTATGGTATGTTTTTTTTTACAGGCAAAAGAGCTGAAATCCTTGGGGCATGCCCCGCAAAGGGCCCTGTTCAGGGCTGGTAAGGTAAAAGAGCTTGTAACTTTTTAAATTTAGAATAGGGTAGGGAATTTTTTATTTTGGGGGGCTTTGTTATTTTATTAGGGGGCTTAGAGTAGGTGTAATTAGTTTAAAATTGTTGTAATATTTTTCTTATGTTTGTAAATATTTTATTATTTTTTGTAACTTAGTTCTTTTTTATTTTTTGTACTTTAGCTAGTTTATTTAATTGTATTTATTTGTAGGAATTGTGTTTAATTAATTTATTGATAGTGTAGTGTTAGGTTAATTGTAGGTAATTGTAGGTAGTTTATTTAATTAATTTATTGATAGGGTAGTGTTAGGTTTAATTATATCTTAGGTTAGGATTTATTTTACAGGTAAATTTGTTATTATTTTAACTAGGTAAATATTAAATAGTTCTTAACTATTTAATAGCTATTGTACCTGGTTAAAATAATTAAAAAGTTGCCTGTAAAATAAATATTAATCCTAAAATAGCTATAATATAATTATAATTTATATTGTAGCTATATTAGGATTTATTTTACAGGTAAGTATTTAGCTTTAAATAGGAATAATTTATTTAATAAGAGTTAATTTATTTCGTTAGATGTAAATTATATTTAAATTAGGGGGGTGTTAGTGTTAGGGTTAGACTTAGCTTTAGGGGTTAATACATTTATTAGAATAGCGGTGAGGTCCGCTCGGCAGATTAGGGGTTAATAATTGAAGGTAGGTGTCGGCGATGTTAGGGAGGGCAGATTAGGGGTTAATACTATTTATGATAGGGTTAGTGAGGCGGATTAGGGGTTAATAACTTTATTATAGTAGCGCTCAGGTCCGCTCGGCAGATTAGGAGTTAATAAGTGTAGGCAGGTGTCGGCGACGTTGAGGGGGGCAGATTAGGGGTTAATAAATATAATATAGGGGTCGGCGATGTTAGGGCAGCAGATTAGGGGTACATAGGGATAACGTAGGTTGCGGCGGTTTATGGAGCTGCAGATTAGGGGTTAAAAAAAATATGCAGGTGTCAGCGATAGCGGGGGCGGCAGATTAGGGGTTAATAAGTGTAAGGTTAGGGGTGTTTAGACTCGGGGTACATGTTAGAGTGTTAGGTGCAGACGTAGGAAGTGTTTCCCCATAGGAAACAATGGGGCTGCGTTAGGAGCTGAACGCTGCTTTTTTGCAGGTGTTAGGTTTTTTTTCAGCTCAAACAGCCCCATTGTTTCCTATGGGAGAATCGTGCATGAGCACGTTTTTGAGGCCGGCCGCGTCCGTAAGCAACTCTGGTATCGAGAGTTGCATTTGCGGTAAAAATGCTCTACGCTCCTTTTTTGGAGCCTAACGCAGCATTTGATTAAACTCTCGATACCAGAGTTAAATTTATGGTGCGGCCAGAAAAAAGCCCGCGGAGCGTTAACAGCCCTTTTACCGCCGAACTCCAAATCTAGGCCTTAGGGTTTATTTTGCAGGTAAGTATTTAGTTTTAAATATGAATTATTAGTTATTAATAGTAGGTTTTATTTAGATTTATTTTAATTACATTAAAGTTAGTGGGTGTTAAGGTTAGGGTTAGATTTAGGGTTAGGTTTAGGGGTTAATAAATTTAGTATATGGCGGCGACGTTGGGGGCGGCAGATTAGGGGTTAATAAGTGTAGGTAGGTGGCAGCGACATTGGGGGCGGGAGATTAGGGGTTAATAACATTATGTAGGTGTCGGCGATGTTGGGGGCAGCAGATTAGGGGTTAATAAGTATAATGTAGGTGTCGGGCGGCAGATTAGAGGTTAATAAGTGTAAGATCAGGGGTGTTTAGACTCGGGGTTTATGTTAGGGTGTTAGGTGTAAACATTAATGTTATTTCCCCATAGGAATCAAAGGGGCTGCGTTACGGAGCTTTACGCTCCTTTATTGCAGGTGTTAGGCTTTATTTTCAGCCGGCTCTACCCATTGATGTTCACGGGGAAATCGTGCACAAGCACGTAAAACCAGCTTACCGCAGCGCTGGTATTGGAGTGCGGTTTGGAGCTCAATTTTTCTCTACGCTCGCTTCTTGCCTGCTAACGCCAGGTTTTTGCAAACCTGTAATACCAGCGCTGTAGGTAAGTGAGCAGTAACAATAACTTGCAAGTTAATACCGAGCAGCTCTTACCGCAAAACTCGTAATCTAGCCGTATATTCAATATTTATTTAGTTTAGAGATAAATATATTAATAACACACAAGGTGCTGGTATATTCATTTCATTTAATCTCTCTTTAACACAGGCACTGCCAGGCAGTGACACAAGCATTATAGTAATATTATATTATATATTATATTAGCCAAAGCAATATTAGCAACAAGCAATAGCAAATGTCTCTCAGTGAGGGGGCACAGACACAGGTACTGCTAGCTCACTGGTACACACTGGTCTGAGGCTGAAAATGTTAGGCAGTAACTTAAAATTCCCTCTTTGACTTCAATCCCTCCCCCTAAGAATGCTGAATGGCCAGAACACATCAGAAGCTTCCTCTGACAGGCTGATAGAAGCTGTCAATCTATTCACTGCTTCTTCCTGGTTTTCATTCATTGGCTAACGCCTGCCTGCATCATAAAAGCAGCAACTGAAAATGAATAAGAAAATAATGACATTTTTGTTATTTTCTTTCATTCTTTTGAAAACAAATGCACATCCCTAATTTCTCATGAGTCTGGTGAAGTTTTGATCATTAGGGCCTATATATTTTATAGCTGTCAAGCCCAACAAATTAATAAAATGTAACCCTATTGGTAACATACGGATTGTGCCACTTGATGAAACAGTTGCTGCAAGTTATCGTGCTGGATGTCATACAGAGCAAGGTAACCTGGGTGCATTATGAGATACCTATCCACAATTTCCATGTCTATAACACTTGGAGAGTATTCTAGGGCGAGGTTCTTCAAACCATGGGTTGTGAATGTTTACTGGGTTACAAGCAGGATTCTGTTTAGCGCTCACCACCAAGGCAGAACGTGCTGTGATCTGCGATGTCATCACAGGTGCAATCTTTACACAAACTACAGATGTGGAGATGGACAGATGCTAAAATGCTCTTTCAGCTTTGCATTGGATATTCTGTATGTCTATCTTCTCATTTGTCTTTTTGTTAATATGAAATGTACAACTGAGTAGAAAATATTAAACTCCTTATCTACCGAGGAAAGATATTTAATGTGCATAATGGCCGTAGGTTTAGGAAATACTGTGATAAGTTTAACAGACAGCTTCATTGTTCTCCGAATAAGCATTAATAATGATAAGTTTACAGTCATTGCCTGCATTTTGTGCGAAGATCCCCAGATACTTTGCAGAACCAAGTTATACACCACAAAAGTTGGTATCACTTGAATAAAATGAATACAATTTAAATTTATCCCAAAACAAAAATATTGGATTAGTCAGTATTGAAAGTATTTCATTCATGTATGTGTTTATTTAGAAACTTCACACACAAAGTCACACACATACTCTTACACACACACACACACACACACATATATATATATATATATATATATATATATATATATACTTCCCCCAGTTTTGCTTTTAAACCTTACTGAGTATCTGCTGGCAAGTGCCAGGCAGGGCTGGACTGGGAATAAAAATCGGCCTTAAAAAATTGTAGATCAGCCCTCTATATAGAATATATATATATTTATTTCTAAAAAAAAAAACAAGAAGTTTAACCGCTAAAGGAGCATATGGGTGCACAAGTCTCTGTAGATAGCTATATGAATAATGTAAATAGAAAATCGGAACAGCCAATAGAATGCGAGCTCAATCTGATTGGCTGATTGGATCAGCCAATCGGATTGAACTTGATTCTGATTGGTTGATTCCATCAGCCAATCAGAATATTCCTACCTTAATTCCGATTGGCTGATAGAATCCTATCAGCCAATCGGAATTCGAGGGACGCCATCTTGGATGACGTCCCTTAAAGGAACCTTCATTCTTCAGTTGGACGTCGCCGGAAGAAGATGGGTCCGCGGTGGAGGTCTTCAGGATGGAGCCAGTCGTCATCGGATGAAGATAGAAGATGCCGCTTGGATCAAGATGGTTGCCGGTCCGGATCGCCTCTTCTTCCCGGATAGGATGAAGACTTTGGAGCCTCTTCTAGACCTCTTCAGCCACCGGATGATGGATCGCCAGCCCCCGCTTGGGTTGGATGAAGATTTTGGAGCCAGGACGGATCGGTGATACCTGGTGAGGTGAAGACAAGGTAGGATGATCTTCAGGGGCTTAGTGTTAGGTTTATTTAAGGGGGGTTTGGGTTAGATTAGGGGTATGTGGGTGGTGGGTTGTAATGTTGGGGGGGGGGTATTGTATGTTTTTTTTTACAGGCAAAAACTTCTTGGGGCATGCCCCGCAAAGGGCCCTGTTCAGGGCTGGTAAGGTAAAAGAGCTTTGAACTTTAGTAATTTAGAATAGGGTAGGGCATTTTTTATTTTGGGGGTCTTTGTTATTTTATTAGGGGGCTTAGAGTAGGTGTAATTAGTTTAAAATTGTTGTAATATTTTTCTTATGTTTGTAAATATTTTGTTATTTTTTGTAACTTAGTTCTTTTTTATTTTTTGTACTTTAGTTAGTTTATTTCATTGTAGTTATTTGTAGGAATTGTATTTAATGTATTTATTGATAGTGTAGTGTTAGGTTTAATTGTAGGTAATTGTAGGTATTTTATTTAATTAATTTAATGATAGTATAGTGTTAGGTTTAATTCTAACTTAGGTTAGGATTTATTTTACAGGTAATTTTGTAATTATTTTAACTAGGTAACTATTAAATAGTTCTTAACTATTTAATAGCTATTGTACATGGTTAAAATAATTACAAAGTTGCCTGTAAAATAAATATTAATCCTAAAATAGCTACAATGTAATTATAATTTATTTTGTAGCTATATTAGGATTTATTTTACAGGTAAGTATTTAGCTTTAAATAGGAATAATTTATTTAATAAGAGATAATTAATTTTGTTAGATGTAAATTATATTTAACTTAGGGGGGTGTTAGTGTTAGGGTTAGACTTAGCTTTAGGGGTTAATACATTTATTAGAATAGCGGTGAGCTCCAGTCGGCAGATTAGGGGTTAATAATTGAAGTTAGGTGTCGGCGATGTTAGGGAGGGCAGATTAGGGGTTAATACTATTTATTATAGGGTTAGTGAGGCGGATTAGGGGTTAATAACTTTATTATAGTAGCGCTCAGGTCCGCTCGGCAGATTAGGGGTTAATAAGTGTAGGCAGGTGGAGGCGACATTGTGGGGGGCAGATTAGGGGTTAATAAATATAATATAGGCGTCGGCGATGTTAGGGCAGCAGATTAGGGGTACATAGGGATAATGTAAGTAGCGGCGGTTTACGGAGCGGCAGATTAGAGGTTAATAATAATATGCAGGGGTCAGCGATAGCGGGGGGCGGCAGATTAGGGGTTAATAAGTGTAAGGTTAGGGGTGTTTAGACTCGGGGTACATGTTAGAGTGTTAGGTGCAGACGTAGGAAGTGTTTCCGCATAGCAAACAATGGGGCTGCGTTAGGAGCTGAACGCGGCTTTTTTGCAGGTGTTAGGTTTTTTTTCAGCTCAAACAGCCCCATTGTTTCCTATGGGGGAATCGTGCACGAGCACGTTTTTGAGGCTGGCCGCTTACGTAAGCAACTCTGGTATCGAGAGTTGAAGCTGCGTTAAATATGCTCTATGCTCCTTTTTTGGAGCCTAACGCAGCCTTTATGTGGACTCTCAATACCAGAGTTATTTTTATGGTGCGGCCAGAAAAAAGCCGGTGTTAGCTTTTCGGGTCGTTACCGACAAAACTCCAAATCTAGCCGATAGTTTCATGCTAATTGCACAGTTTTCACACATATTTATATATACAGTATATATATATATATATATATATATATATATATATATAAAATGTGTGTGTGTAAACTGTGCAATTAGCATGACATATTTATACAGGGAGTGCAGAATTATTAGGCAAATGAGTATTTTGACCACATCATCCTCTTTATGCATGTTGTCTTACTCCAAGCTGTATAGGCTCGAAAGCCTACTACCAATTAAGCATATTAGGTGATGTGTATCTCTGTAATGAGAAGGGGTGTGGTCTAATGACATCAACACCCTATATCAGGTGTGCATAATTATTAGGCAACTTCCTTTCCTTTGGCAAAATGGGTCAAAAGAAGGACTTGACAGGCTCAGAAAAGTCAAAAATAGTGCGATATCTTGCAGAGGGATGCAGCACTCTTAAAATTGCAAAGCTTCTGAAGCGTGATCATCGAACAATCAAGCGTTTCATTCAAAATAGTCAACAGGGTCGCAAGAAGCGTGTGGAAAAACCAAGGCGCAAAATAACTGCCCATGAACTGAGAAAAGTCAAGCGTGCAGCTGCCAAGATGCCACTTGCCACCAGTTTGGCCATATTACAGAGCTGCAACATCACTGGAGTGCCCAAAAGCACAAGGTGTGCAATACTCAGAGACATGGCCAAGGTAAGAAAGGCTGAAAGACGACCACCACTGAACAAGACACACAAGCTGAAACGTCAAGACTGGGCCAAGAAATATCTCAAGACTGATTTTTCTAAGGTTTTATGGACTGATGAAATGAGAGTGAGTCTTGATGGGCCAGATGGATGGGCCCGTGGCTGGATTGGTAAAGAGCAGAGAGCTCCAGTCCGACTCAGACGCCAGCAAGGTGGAGGTGGAGTACTGGTTTGGGCTGGTATCATCAAAGATGAGCTTGTGGGGCCTTTTCGGGTTGAGGATGGAGTCAAGCTCAACTCCCAGTCCTACTGACAGTTTCTGGAAGACACCTTCGTCAAGCAGTGGTACAGGAAGAAGTCTGCATCCTTCAAGAAAAACATGATTTTCATGCAGGACAATGCTCCATCACACGCGTCCAAGTACTCCACAGCGTGGCTGGCAAGAAAGGGCATAAAAGAAGAAAATCTAATGACATGGCCTCCTTGTTCACCTGATCTGAACCCCATTGAGAACCTGTGGTCCATCATCAAATGTGAGATTTACAAGGAGGGAAAACAGTACACCTCTCTGAACAGTGTCTGGGAGGCTGTGGTTGCTGCTGCATGCAATGTTGATGGTGAACAGATCAAAACACTGACAGAATCCATAGATGGCAGGCTTTTGAGTGTCCTTGCAAAGAAAGGTGGCTATATTGGTCACTGATTTGTTTTTGTTTTGTTTTTGATTGTCAGAAATGTATATTTGTGAATGTTGAGATGTTATATTGGTTTCACTGGTAAAAATAAATAATTGAAATGGGTATATATTTGTTTTTTGTTAAGTTGCCTAATAATTATGCACAGTAATAGTCACCTGCACACACAGATATCCCCCTAAAATAGCTATAACTAAAAACAAACTAAAAACTACTTCCAAAACTATTCAGCTTTGATATTAATGAGTTTTTTGGGTTCATTGAGAACATGGTTGTTGTTCAATAATAAAATTAATCCTCAAAAATACAACTTGCCTAATAATTCTGCACTCCCTGTATATATCTTAGCTGAGAGCTTGTAAGTGAGTGCTTGGTTTTCTCTGTGTGTTGTATTAATTTGTTTTGTAATTTTCCCAATGGTTCTTGCACCCAGACCTGTCTGGGGTTAACTGCTTGTGGCTCTGGGGACAGCACAGCTTCCTGTGAGTGCCAGTGGCACCCAGGGCTGAGCATGTTGCAGAGTCATGGGATGTGTACCCGGTCCGGTATGAGAGTGCAGTTCCCTTCCGTGTTTTGTATATGTCTAGGGTGATTACATATGCCTATGCACCCTTCCCTTGTTCCCAGTTTGTTTGGATTTGAAAGCTTGCATTGTGTGGCTGTTTTAGGGTCCCAGGTATTGGAAAGGAGCTTGACGAGGTACCTGGGCTTGTCCCATTTGGCCAGATGCGGTAACTAAGCTTTCCATTTTTGCTTTTAAATCTTAGCTGAGAGCTTGCAAGTGAGTGCTGGGTTTTCTCTGTGTGCTATATATATATATATATATATATATATATATATATATACTATATATATATATTTGTATATATTTTTTTTGGGAGAGAAGAAAATTGCACAGTAAGATATTTTTCCCTATCCTGTCATTCTTTTGAACAGACCATCCTAAACATGTATTCCCTTACTTTTCTTTAAATTGCACACACAAATAATCAGATGAGCAACTCAAATAAATTGTCCTGTTTTAGACAGGAATGCTGGGAAAGCATTGCTCAGCGCAGGCATCAAACAAAAATCTTCCATTAACAGCAGACATACATAAATTAATCCTGTCCTCCTTACCGTAATTTAATAGGACTGTTCAGTGTTTTCCCTGTGAGAGGCTGTCAGTGCTGCGCTCCTGAAGAGGAGGAGGGAGGAGACTGCACTTGAAGGACAGTGCAGTTACACAAGTAGGCTGTTGTTGGGGGCGGGTCCCACCACTCTAACAACAAGGAAGCAGCTACAGATCTTTTGCAAAGTGTGCAGGGGTTGTGCAGGGAGACCGTGCAATGTAAACCTGGTATCAGCCCTGCACACTGTTTTCTACTGTTCTAGTACTATGGAAGTGAGTGAGGCAGCCCTATATCCTCCCGCCCAGCGGGGAAATTTCCCGTCATCCCAGCAACCCAATCCGGCCATGGTGCCAGATTTTCTGTGTGTTGTATTTATAATGTTTGTAATGCTTCCCTGCTGGCCTGTCACCCAGGCTGTTCAGGGGTTAACTGCCTGGGTTGCTGGGAACTGTGCAGCTGTCTGTCAGTGTTCAGGGCTGTGGAGTGAACATTGGCTTAGGATGTGTACCCAGTCCAGTCTGTGAGTGTGGTCCATTAATGTTTGAAAGTATGCATTTTGTGGTTGTTGGTTTAGGGTCCCACGAAGGGGGAGACCTTGACGGGGTCCTGGGCTTGATCCTTTGGTGCCAAATGTAACTGACTTCCCACAGTTTTGCTTTTAAACATTACTGAGTATCTGCTGGCGAGTGCCAGGTTTTCTGTGTGTTGTATTTATAATGTTTGTAATGCTTCCCTGCGGGCCTGTCACCCAGGCTGTTCAGGGGTTAACTGCCTCGGTTGCTGGGAACTGTGCAGCTGTCTCTCAGTGTTCAGGGATGTGGAGTTAACAGTGGCTTAGGATGTGCACCTAGTCCAGTCTGTGAATGCGGTCCATTCCTGTGTTTTGTTTCATATACAGTATATATATATATATATATATATATATATATATATATATATACACAGTGCTTTTTGTAAATGAAAAGGTGCTGGTACTCATTGATAATTGATTGATATATTCTGCACATTAACTTTGATAAAAGCTAAGGGACAACATTATTTACAGTGTGTGATGTATTTTGCAATCCCCTCTTGTGAAACCTAGAGTATTTACATGATAATTACAAATACCTGTTATGAGTTGGCTGGTACCCCCACAAAAAACATATATAAAAGAGATGAGTGTGTGGTGTGTCTGTGTGTGTTATTACCTTTTACCACACTTTCAAGTGTGACTACAATCAGGAAAAATTACACACATATTATAGTAGTTTTGTCAAAAATTGCAGCTATCCAGTATATTGCTTCAGAAATTTTCAGACCAAGCACAAAAATAGGGTTGGGAATGTATGTGGTATCATTGCACTGGGTCTTGGGGGAAAAGGTTGGATGAACCCTGCTCTAGGGAATTTTCTCTAAAGCTCGCAGGCAAACATAGGCCTAGATTTGGAGTTCGGCGGTAAAAGGGCTGTTAACGCTCCGCGGGCTTTTTTCTGGCCGCACCATAAATTTAACTCTGGTATCGAGAGTTTAAACAAATGCTGCGTTAGGCTCCAAAAAAGGAGCGTAGAGCATTTTTACCGCAAATGCAACTCTCGATACCAGAGTTGCTTACGGACGCGGCCGGCCTCAAAAACGTGCTCGTGCACGATTCTCCCATAGGAAACAATGGGGCTGTTTGAGCTGAAAAAAAACCTAACACCTGCAAAAAAGCAGCGTTCAGCTCCTAACGCAGCCCCATTGTTTCCTATGGGGAAACACTTCCTACGTCTGCACCTAACACTCTAACATGTACCCCGAGTCTAAACACCCCTAACCTTACACTTATTAACCCCTAATCTGCCGCCCCCGCTATCGCTGACACCTGCATATTTTTTTTAACCCCTAATCTGCCGCTCCGTAAACCGCCGCTACTTACATTATCCCTATGTACCCCTAATCTGCTGCCCTAACATCGCCGACCCCTATATTATATTTATTAACCCCTAATCTGCCCCCCTCAACGTCGCCGACACCTGCCTACACTTATTAACTCCTAATCTGCCGAGCGGACCTGAGCGCTACTATAATAAAGTTATTAACCCCTAATCCGCCTCACTAACCCTATCATAAATAGTATTAACCCCTAATCTGCCCTCCCTAACATCGCCGACACCTAACTTCAATTATTAACCCCTAATCTGCCGAGCGGACCTCACCGCTACTATAATAAATGGATTAACCCCTAAAGCTAAGTCTAACCCTAACACCCCCCCTAAATTAAATATAATTTTAATCTAACAAAATAAATTAACTCTTATTAAATAACTTATTCCTATTTAAAGCTAAATACTTACCTGTAAAATAAATCCTAATATAGCTACAATATAAATTATAATTATATTATAGCTATTTTAGGATTAATATTTATTTTACAGGCAACTTTGTAATTATTTTAACCAGGTACAATAGCTATTAAATAGTTAAGAACTATTTAATAGTTACCTAGTTAAAATAATAACTAATTTACCTGTAAAATAAATCCTAACCTAAGATATAATTAAACCTAACACTACCCTATCAATAAATTAATTAAATAAACTACCTACAATTACCTACAATTAACCTAACACTACACTATCAATAAATTAATTAAATACAATTGCTACAAATAAATACAATTAAATAAACTAGCTAAAGTACAAAAAATAAAAAAGAACTAAGTTACAAAAAATAAAAAAATATTTACAAACATAAGAAAAATATTACAACAATTTTAAACTAATTACACCTACTCTAAGCCCCCTAATAAAATAACAAAGCCCCCCAAAATAAAAAATTCCCTACCCTATTCTAAATTAAAAAAGTTACAAGCTCTTTTACCTTACCAGCCCTGAACAGGGCCCTTTGCGGGGCATGCCCCAAGAATTTCAGCTCTTTTGCCTGTAAAAGAATAAATACAATACCCCCCCCAACATTACAACCCACCACCCACATACCCCTAATCTAACCCAAACCCCCCTTAAATAAACCTAACACTAAGCCCCTGAAGATCTTCCTACCTTGTCTTCACCATACCAGGTTCACCGATCCGTCCTGGCTCCAACATCTTCATCCAACCCAAGCGGGGGTTGGCGATCCATCATCCGGTGCTGAAGAGGTCCAGAAGAGGCTCTAAAGTCTTCCTCCTATCCGGCAAGAAGAGGACATCCGGACCGGCAAACATCTTCTCCAAGCGGCATCTTCAATCTTCTTCCATCCGGTGCGGAGCGGGTCCATCTTGAAGCAGGCGACGCGGATCCATCCTCTTCTTCCGTTGTCTCCCGACGAATGACGGTTCCTTTAAGGGACATCATCCAAGATGGCGTCCCTCGAATTCCGATTGGCTGATAGGATTCTATCAGCCAATCGGAATTAAGGTAGGAATTTTCTGATTGGCTGATGGAATCAGCCAATCAGAATCAAGTTCAATCCGATTGGCTGATCCAATCAGCCAATCAGATTGAGCTCGCATTCTATTGGCTTTTCCGATCAGCCAATCAGAAAATTCAGGGCTGGTAAGGTAAAAGAGCTTGTAACTTTTTTAATTTAGAATAGGGTAGGGAATTTTTTATTTTGGGGGGCTTTGTTATTTTATTAGGGGGCTTAGAGTAGGTGTAATTAGTTTAAAATTGTTGTAATATTTTTCTTATGTTTGTAAATATTTTTTTATTTTTTGTAACTTAGTTCTTTTTTATTTTTTGTACTTTAGCTAGTTTATTTAATTGTATTTATTTGTAGCAATTGTATTTAATTAATTTATTGATAGTGTAGTGTTAGGTTAATTGTAGGTAATTGTAGGTAGTTTATTTAATTATTTTATTGATAGGGTAGTGTTAGGTTTAATTATATCTTAGGTTAGGATTTATTTTACAGGTAAATTTGTTATTATTTTAACTAGGTAGCTATTAAATAGTTCTTAACTATTTAATAGCTATTGTACCTGGTTAAAATAATTACAAAGTTGCCTGTAAAATAAATATTAATCCTAAAATAGCTATAATATCATTATAATTTATATTGTAGCTATATTAGGATTTATTTGACAGGTAAGTATTTAGCTTTAAATAGGAATCATTTATTTAATAAGAGTTAATTAATTTCGTTAGATGTAAATTATATTTAACTTAGGGGGGTGTTAGTGTTAGGGTTAGACTTAGCTTTAGGGGTTAATCAATTTATTAGAATGGCGGTGAGCTCCGGTCGTCAGATTAGGGGTTAATAATTGATGTTAGGTGTCGGCGATGTTAGGGAGGGCAGATTAGGGGTTAATACTATTTATGATAGGGTTAGTGAGGCGGGTTAGGGGTTAATAACTTTATTATAGTAGCGCTCAGGTCCGCTCGGCAGATTAGGGGTTAATAAGTGTAGGCAGGTGTCGGCGACGTTGAGGGGGGCAGATTAGGGGTTAATAAATATAATATAGGGGTCGGCGGTGTTAGGGGTAGCAGATTAGGGGTACATAGGGATAACGTAGGTGGCGGCGCTTTGCGGTCGGAAGATTAGGGGTTAATTATTTTAAGTAGCTGGCGGCGACGTTGTGGGGGGCAGGTTAGGGGTTAATAAATGTAATACAGGGGTCGGCGGGGTTAGGGGCAGCAGATTAGGGGTACATAAGTATAACGTAGGTGGCGGTCGGCAGATTAGGGGTTAAAAATTTAAATCGAGTGGCGGCGATGTGGGGGGAGCTCGGTTTAGGGGTACATAGGTAGTTTATGGGTGTTAGTGTACTTTAGGGTACAGTAGTTAAGAGCTTTATGAACCGGCGTTAGCCAGAAAGCTCTTAACTCCTGCTATTTTCAGGCGGCTGGAATCTTGTCGTTAGAGCTCTAACGCTCACTTCAGAAACGACTCTAAATACCAGCGTTAGAAAGATCCCATTGAAAAGATAGGATACGCAATTGACGTAAGGGGATCTGCGGTATGGAAAAGTCGCGGCTGAAAAGTGAGCGTTAGACCCTTTAATCACTGACTCCAAATACCAGCGGGCGGCCAAAACCAGCGTTAGGAGCCTCTAACGCTGGTTTTGACGGCTACCGCCGAACTCCAAATCTAGGCCATAATTACTCTATTCACCCAACCACACTTTCTGTTCACCTCACATTCTCTCTCCCTGTTACTCAACCTTGTATCTCTCTTTAACAAGTAGATTTCAATCAAAACAAATTCTGTGTTTCTTTTCTCCTGTCTGATTGCTTGCAGGATTACTTAAACTCCAATTGAGATCAGGTTGTGACATCTGTGATTTTAATCCTTTTATACTCACAATCATGATAAAAGATAATAGTGTAATATGTTTGTTCTGTTTGATTACTTAAAGGGACATAATACTCATATGCTAAATCACTTGAAACTGATGCAGTATAACTGTAAAAAGCTGACAGGAAAATATCACCTGAACATCTCTATGTAAAAAAGGAAGATATTTTACCTCACAATTTCCTCAGCTAAGCAGAGTAAGTTCTGTGTAAAAAGTTATACTCAGCTGCTCCCAGCTGCAGGTAAACAAATTTAAAAAAATGAAGAAATGAACAGCAGCCAATCAGCATCAGCAGTGCTGAGGTCATGAACTTTTACTGTGATCTCATGAGATTTGACTTAACTCTCATGAGATTTCATAGTAAGCTTCCTTTACCTGATTGGTGAAATAATATGAGAGTGCACGATGCTAGTCCCTTCAGATGTCCCAGGACAAACACACTAAAATGCTGCTTAGAAATCCTTTACAATGGGAGGTGGCTACTGAGGAACTTTTGAGGTAAAATATCTTTCTTTTTTACATAGAGATGTTCAGGTGATATTTTCTAATCAGCTTTTTGCAGCTATGCTGCATCACTTTCAAGTGTTTAAACATTTGGGTATTATGGCCCTTTAAGGGACATTAAATCAAAATGTACTCTTGTTATTTAATTTGCTTCATTCTTTTCATATCATTTGTTGAAAAGCATACCTAAGTAAGGTCAGGAACAGCAATGCTACTTGGTGCTTCCTGTTGATCATTCATCTAGCGTTCATCTAGCTCCCAGTAGTGCTGCTCCATCAACTAAGGATGCCAAGAGAATTAAGCAAATGTGATAATAGAAATAAATAGGAAAGTTGTTTAATAGTGTATG
This sequence comes from Bombina bombina, assembly GCF_027579735.1. Lineage (NCBI taxonomy): Eukaryota > Metazoa > Chordata > Amphibia > Anura > Bombinatoridae > Bombina > Bombina bombina. Next base: position 792,803,271 of record NC_069500.1, read on the forward strand.
CTCAATCTGAATCATGAAAACAAAATTGTGGGTTTTATGTCCTTTTAAATCAAGGACATTTGTTAAAAAAAATAAATAAGTGAGCTGGTGTATACATTTCTCATTGGTTTCCAAATAGAAATTTAGGGCTAGGTTACAAGTGGAGCGCTAATTTATTGCACGCCGTAAATGGGCAAATTAGTTTACAGGCGCATGATAAAAAAGCAGCCATTACAATTAGCACTCATAAAATTAACCAGAGATCAGATCTCTGGTTAATTTTAAAAATATCCCCCAATTGCCCCCACATTAAGTGTGCATACCATTAAGAAAAATACAAAAATGACTATTTGTAATTTTTATATAAATAACTGCATGAAGCAGTTTTTAGGGATTAAAGTTGGCGAGTTAGTGGTGTTAGAAAAAAAACGCACTGAAAAGTGTCTTCACAAAGTGGTCTATGGGGACTGTGTGTTCCCTGTGATTGTATATGTATATGTTTATATACATAAACAATACAGTGCACAAGTTTTAACCCACCATTATATTTGTTGTTTTAGCAATGGTATAATGACCATATATAATTATTTCTCAGTCTCTATTTTAGAATACAACCAGAAAATACAGGATATTTGTATGCAGTATTAAAAAACAGGGAAAAAAAAATCAGAGAAAACAGCTTCTATAGGCTAAAGTGACAAGTATTTAGTGTTACCTCCCCATACACTTGAGCAATAGCAGGAACCTGGTTTTCGTAAACCTGAATTGAATGGAACCCTAATTAATGTAATTGCTAACACCTGTTTTTGCCCTACTATGTCAAAATTACTGATGTGAAAAAGGTCTATTACACCAGGTTTGTGCTAGACATGCTTGAGCATTACATACACACGTGGTATGAATTTAATTAATTGGAAGCTTGCTAATAAGACAAACCCTCAATCACATCATTCCATTCAAAATGCCAAAGATCACAGAATTCGACAGACATAAAATCATACTTTTGTATCAGCAAAGCCACTCTCAAAGGGAAATCATCAAACTGGATACTTAATATGTGGTATTCAAGCAGTTTAAAAGATTTCGGAACAATCAGAAGAGGTCAAGGACATAAAAAAGGACTGGAAGACCAAGAAAACTTTCAAAATCTGATGAAAAGTTTCTCAGAATTTCTTTTTTTGAGAGACAAGAAGTCTAGCAAGGACCTGGCTCAGCATCTGGCAGCTTCATCAGGATGCCAAGTTGACTCTTCTACAGTCTGAAGAAGCTTGATCAGAAATGGTCTTTATGGAAGGGTAGCAGCAAAGAAGCCACTTTTTCGGAAGGAGAACAGGGTGAAAAGGCTGAAAATGCTAAATCTCACAAAGATTGGAATGAAGATCAGTACAAAAGAGTATTATGGAGTGACAAATCCAAGTTTGAAATTTTTGGATCCAATCATCGACAATAAGTGAGAAGAAGAGTTGGAGAGAGATGGAAGAATGAGTGCTTGCGGCCATCAGTGAAATATGGTGAAGGGTCTGTCCTGGTTTGGGGACGCATTTCTTCCACTGGTGTTGGCAATAAAGTACAGACAGGTTTTAATTCATCATACCATTCCTTCTGGAAAGTACCTGATTGGGAATGGTTTTAATTTTCAGCATGAGAATGATCCCAAGCTCACTGCTAATGCAGTGAAATCATATTTGGAAAGAAAAATAGCTGATAAAACACTGACAGCCATGAACTGGCCTCATGTGGACAGAGAAAGAAATAAAAGACAACCTAAATCTAAAGTGCTGAAAGAAGCCTGGTATAATATATCAGAAGATTGCTTCAGAAAACTTTGGACAGTCTCACCAAAAGAGTTCAAGATGTGCTTAGTGCCATGGGAGCTCACACTAAATACTGAATTTTGCCTGAAGAAGCCATTTTCTTCAAAAAAGTTTTTTTTTTTATATTTTGTGTACATATTTCCTGTGTTTTCTGTTTGTTTCTTAATAAAGAGACCGAAAAATCTATATGTATGATCATTAAAACTTTGCTAAAGCAGCAAATCTAATGGTGGCCTAAGACTTTTGCACAGTACTGTATATTTATGTGTTAATATGTATGTATTCATATACATCTATATTTAAATTTGCTGCCCTTCTCTGCACTAGGTTCACATGCCGTGTCTCATGGCATGAGAATGAGGTTCCCACTGGAATCTTTGGATGGTTGCTGATATTACAAGTGGAGCGAAAATATTAAGTGTAATGATTTTGTAATGTTTTGTAATGAAAGCAAATTTGAAAACAAATGGGATATTCTCTTTTGGTTCTCTTTAAATGACCTTTAAGGGGTTAAATACTTACCATTAGCATGCTGGAGAGCCGCGCGCTAACCCGCTCCTCTTCTTCCTAGAGACCTGGCTGTGCTTATAGGAGGCTTAGCGTGGCATCTCCCAGGGCCTGCACTTAAGGAGAAGGTCTACCTGTAGCTTTGGAACATTTTCATTAGTTTAAAAAAAATAAATGTTAATGTTCTATGAATATTAAGTATCCTATTTTTTTTCAATACAAAGTGAATACCAAATAGTGCAGCCAACAAATATTCAAGGAAACATACTTTTTATATTTATGTGAATATTTTACAAATAACATTGCACTTTTTATTTCATCTGTTTAAAATAAAACTGAAAACTGACAGCTTCAGATTCCCAGAGAGCTTCATTACTTTCTACGGGCCTGATAAACAAAGATTCACTCGTTTTAAGAGAAATTATAGTGCAGATTTCACAAGAGCTGAACTCACTGAATTCTGTAAGAAAAAGGGCAAAACCTGGAAGTCCCAGAGAGTCCCAGAGAGATGAGAGATTACCTTCCATAGAAAGCTCTCTGGGATACAAAAATTCACAGGGGAAAGAGAATGTAACTGGTGAACACCTGGGGCTGAAATAAAGGCTCAGTTTGTACCAATTACAAATTAAACCAAAAAGCTGCTATAAAGGCTCAGTTTGCATCAATTACAAATTAAACTAAAAAGGTTTCACTATAATTTAACTTGCTTTTACCTATAGTTAAGTATATATTAATTTTCTGTCAGTTAAATAAGTGTATTATGAATTTTGACCAAACTTCACCTGCATACAGCTGGCAGTATAATTCAGTGAGACCAGCTTGTTTAAAATGCTTACAACATTTCTGAAGACTTTTGAAAGAGCTTCAGATATACCCCCTGGGAACTCCCCTGCTCAGCCCTAGAAATTCCCCTGCCCATCTTACTTTCTGAAGCTGTACAGTGTAAGTTGTAAAAGATACATAGAAATATACATACTTTGATCCTAATTTGTTAAATTAACACAGACATTTTCAAGAAAATAATTAGAATGTTAAAATCAGTGCTGGATCTAAATCTAAATGTATTAAAATATAAAATAGAAAGTGCAAGGTTTAAATGTAATAATGCTAATAGGACCCACTCTAAAGTAATATACAATGCATAAAATGCAAGTGTAACAAAACTCTCATATCTTGCAGTGCTATATTGCACTAGACTTGTCTCTTCTTCAGATACAGAAATGATAGCGATCTCACAGTGCTGGAGAGTTCCACCCTTTTTCTTTGAGCATTCAGTGAGTTCAGCCCCTGTGAAGTCTGCACTGCACGAGAGAAGACTCTCGTAAAGGTAGATGCTACTATTACACGCCTATCTAGGAAGATGGTATTTCCTAGTAAAGATTCTGGTAGGCAACAGCCTTAGGAATTCAGATTATTCTAATCTTGGTGCCTAAATAATCTAGATTTTATTAAAGACAGGGGGTGAATATTTTGCAAAACTTCACTGACTTCCAAACATCAGCAAAGTAACATAGTAGCAAAAGAACAACCAATCAACACAGAGTGAAAAATATAGCAGAATAAACAGATAAATTAACTCTTTTCACTGCATTAACAGAAGAAGGGACTATACATGTAGAAGGAGAAACTGTAATCACACCACAAAGAACAGAACACAGTCCTCAAGAATGTGAAGCAGGTTTAAAGTCTGTTAAGCTAAAACTTTAAAAACAACACATTATAGAACAACCTAGAGCAAAGAAAGGTCAGCAAGAGACATGCAACATTGAAGACACAAGGGAGAAGAAGGGAAATATTTACCTCCTGTCTTTAATAAAATCTAGATTATTTAGTCTCCAAGGTTAGAATAATCTGAATTTTATGCCAAGACAGGAGGCTTCATCTTTTGCATTTTTAATTCCCAGAAAGAACAGAGTGAATGCATGAGAAACTGGATTAAAATAGAACTGAGAAACAACAGAGGTAGTAGACTGCTGCCAGCAAATCCTGTAAACTGCAACATGACAGAAAGCATGAGAGGCAGAGGTGCCCCTAACTTAAAGAACTCCACGAGTATTGGAAAGGTAACTTTCAAAAAACACAGGCAAAACAAAGTAAAGGATTCTCTGGATAGAAGGGTTAAATAAAGCTTTGGGCAATGACTATGAGGAATGGAAAAGGAAACTCTTTCTGGAGAAAAGGTAATATTATGAACATCCAGTACTAATGTTTGAAATCCATCAAAAGACTTAAGGCAAAGAAACATGGACAACGTCACTGCAAGCTGTTTGAGGAAAATTGATGGATTTGAAGGCCAGCTTCTGAGGAAAGAGACAATTAAATTGGCATCCCAAAGTTTTAAAAAACAAGATTAAGGAGGTTTCTTAAACAGAATTGCACAGTTATTGTCAGACCAAAGGATATCTACCCACTGGAACACCATCAATAGGAAGTTGTTGAGCTGAAAAAGCCAAACAGAAAAGATTGACTGTACAAAATGCCTTCCCCTAAGTTCACAATCATGGGAGTGTGACGACCAGTGTTAACTAACCCTGCATCAGTTACTTGTTTGGCACAGAAAGGGTTAACAGACCCTTTCCACTTTAACCAATCTGTCACAGTCTAGCCACTCCAGGCAAGCCTGTGACTTTGTTCAGTGGGTGCAAGGGTTAACAACACTCTCTAGTCTGTCCTAGACTTAGAAAAAATGCCCAAACTCCCCTTTAATGCCACCCACACTAAACTATCTCTAAGCTGCCACCACTTAAGATTTATTATATGGGAAATCTTAAGGAAACCCAGACTTACAAATTAAATCCCAGAATACAATTTAGCAAAAATAATCTAAAAACACAGTCTTAATACTACTAGTCTCTTTCACTAACGTGGTTCAAATAATAGACAAAGGCAAAAACTTAATAAGTAAATATTTATTATGCGAAAAATTATGCACAGTGCATTATTAATAAAAATATGTTAACAAATAGAGTTATACATAAGCAAACAGTTTTAAAAATAAAAAGTAGAAATAACAGACTTTATACTTTACTAGCTTAGTTGTCTGTGCTAGGGAGATTGGCAGGAAAAGATGGTCACTCACTCTGTTGGTATATAGCCTCCCATGTAGAATGAACAACTTATATTGTTAGATTCAAAATGTTATACCTGTTTCTCTGATATAAAATTGCTTGACCCAACCTTCTTACAGAGGGGCCATAAAGATCCAATCCCCTCCTTTGCCAGAAATATCCACTCCCCTCTTTTAAGACATGTCATAAAGTTCAGAGTCTTTGGCTGAAATTATATAACATTTTATAACTTCTGATCTATATATCTATTTCATATACACAGACAGGAAACCCCTAAATGATAATGTGAGGAGTATTTTGATACCAAATACCATATATTTTGCATTATTTATGTTTCTAAGGCATTATAACATATAAATGTATATTTATTTGCAAGGCTGTTTGTCCTGTCAATGACCTCAGGCTAATTCCTGGATAGAGGCACTGTGTTCCATTATTCCCTGTGCTGAAAGGTTGGGGCAGTAACTGACCAATTAGACCACAAAGTTTTCTTTTGCGGATCTTACAAACTATTTTTGAGGCTTTAGCTTATCTAAGGGAAAACACAGCAACAAATTTCTTCGGAATAACAAATGTTTTTAGCACACAAGCAAAAGAAAATTATCCCATTAGCTTCTAAATCATGAGGAAATCATGACAGGGAGGAAAGGCAGAAAAGGGATCAATGTTCTGTCCCACACATCAATGAACCCATACTGCACAGGCTGAAGCATAACATTTTTTAGTAACTCGAGCCCAGGATTTGTGCTAGAGGAGGCTAAACTCTTGCAAAAGACCCTAGGAAGACCAAGATCCACTGAAATCTACCAGACCAGACACTGCGAAAAGCACTGTCCAGGTTGGAAAACTTACAAAAAGAGTCTTGAATTTAATCAATGGTTGTAAAGGTGGAAATGTAATATCTCATAATAGTGAGAAAGAAATCACCAAATAAAAGGTCCTTGGCTTTAAACCAGCCTCTTCTGTTGTCAGAATTGCCAGTTTAGGGTCAATGCGCATAAGCACTGTTCGGCGCCCTCAGCAGAAAGTGCAACATTAGCCTTGTCTAGCAGGCAAAATGCCCTGAAAGCCCATTCTCTGACTGCAAAAGGATAAAAGGAAGAGCCTAAGTGAAGAGCCTCATCAGATAAAAGTAAAATCTGGGCAAAAAGGCAAGTGATGTCCAGGAGTTTATCCCTTCCTTGAGTTCTTACCCTTCCTGGTCAACAAAGTTAGAAGTTTAGCATCAAATTCTGGGGTGGCTGACTCCTTACTGGAGAGAGAGGGCCCATGGTACTCAGCCCTGAGTAGAGCCCCAACTAACCGGTCCAGAGGCTTCCATAGGAGGATCTGCAGAAGCCTAGTTGGATAAGGAGGCAGAGACCATGCAGAAGGTAGATGTCAGATAAGAACCTCAGCGGGAAGCACCAGGAAGATCTCCCTAGTTCCAATCAGGGTCTGGGAAATAATTCTGATCCAGATCATCCAAATTCAATGAAAATATTTTCACAGAAGTACTTGTTTATGATCCTCAGGGCACAGGATCTTTTACCTTAGGGGAGGAGTTTCTGTCACCTCTATAAATTCTGCCCGGGGGACGGTCCTTCAAATGACGTGCCAGTTCTATACCTTTAGAGGTCGGTTGGATTAGGTTCAGAAGTCGAGGGTCAATATCTCCGGGAAAAAGCTTGTTTGACCGCCATGAAAATCAGAATAAAGTAATAAAAAATAATTAAAGATAGTATACAGAGAATGTATGATGTGGCTAGGAAAATGTCTACGTATACAGTGTTCTCCCATCCGGCTGATTTTACTAATTACCCCGCTACAATCAGTCTATATAATGCTAAAAAGAGCTAATATATAAAAAAATGGCAATGTTTAGAATTCTATCAGCCAATCGGAATTATGGTAGAAAAAATCCAATTGACTGATGCAATCAGCCAATAGGATTGAAGTTCAAACCTATTGGCTGATCCAATCAGCCAATAGGATTGAGCTCACATTCTATTGGCTGATTGGAACAGCCAATAATTGGATCAGCCAATAGGATTGAAGATGGATCCGCTCCGCGTCAGATGGATGAAGATATAAGATGCCGTCTGGATGAAGACTTCTGCCCGTCTGGAGGACCACTTCGTACGGCTTGGATGATGACTTCTCTCGGCTTCGTTGAGGACTTCTGCCCGGTTGGATGAAGACTTCTGCCGCTTCCTTGAGGATGGATGTCCGGTCTTCAAAACTGTAAGTCGATCGGTTAGTGTTAAGTTTTTTTAAGGGTGTATTGGGTGGGTTTTATTTTTAGGTTAGGGTTTGGGCCTGCAAAAGAGCTAACTGCCCTTTTAAGGGCAATGCCCATCCAAATGCCCTTTTCAGGGCAATGGGGAGCTTAGGTTTTTTTAGATAGTATTTTATTTGGGGGGTTGTTTGTGTGGGTGGTGGGTTTTACTGTTGAGGGGTTGTTTGTATTTTTTTTACAGGTAAAAGAGCTGATTACTTTGGGGCAATGCCCCGCAAAAGTCCCTTTTAAGGGCTAATGGTAGTTTAGTTTAGGCTAGGGTTTTTTTTTTATTTTATGGGGGCTTTTTTATTTTGATAGGGCTTTTAGATTAGGTGTAATTAGTTTTAATATCTGTAATTTGTTTATTATTTTCTGTAATTTAGTGGTTTTTTTTTAGTACTTTAGCTAATTTAATTTAATTTAGGTAATTGTATTTAATTTAGTAAATGTATTTAATTATAGTGTAGTGTTAGGTGTTATTGTAACTTAGGTTAGGTTTTATTTTGCAGGTACTTTTGTATTTATTTTAGCTAGGTAGTTATTAAATAGTTAATAACTATTTAATAAGTATTGTACCTAGTTAAAATAAATACAAACTTGCCTGTAAAATAAAAATAAACCCTACGCTAATTACAATGTAACTATTAGTTATATTGTAGCTAGCTTAGGGTTTATTTTATAGGTAAGTATTTAGTTTTAAATAGGAATAATTTAGGTAATGATAGGAATTTTTATTTAGATTTATTGTAATTATATTTAAGTTAGGGGGTGTTAGGGTTAGGGTTAGACTTGGGTTTAGGGGTTTATAAATTTAGTATAGTGGCGGCGACATTGGGGGCGGCAGATTAGGGGTTAATAAGTGTAGGTAGGTGGCGGCGATGTTAGGGACGGCAGATTAGGGGTTAATAATATTTAACTAATGTTTGCAATGCGGGAGTGCGGCGGTTTAGGGTTTAATATGTTTATTATAGTGGCGGTGACGTCGGGGGCGGCAGATTTGGGGTTAATAAGTGTAGGTAGATTGTGGCGACATTGGGGATGGCAGATTAGGGGTTAAAATGTAATTTTAGTGTTTGCAATGCGGGAGGGCCTCGGTTTAGGGGTTAATAGGTAGTTTATGGGTGTAGCACTTTAGTTATGAGTTTTATGTTACAGCGTTGTACCATAAAACTCTTAACTACTGACTTTTAAATGCGTTAGGACTCTTGACAGGGTAGGGTGTACCTCTCACTTTTTGGCCTCCCAGGACAGACTCGTAATACCGGTGCTATGGAAGTCCCATAGAAAAAAGACTTTACAAAGTTTACGTAAGTCGTTTTGCAGTAAGGCCAAAGAAGTGTGCGTTGACCCTAAACCTTCAAGACCCGTAATAGCAGCGGTAGTTAAAAAGCAGCGTTAGGACCCCTTAACGCTGCTTTTTTACCTTAACGCACAACTCATAATCTAGCCGTATGATTCCTCATAATAAAGTCAAGCAGGTAGCAATTTTCCTGTATCTGGAGCAAATTCTCATTTCCAGTGTGATTCAAGAAATATCCCCTGCAAGCAGTTGGGGATTTTATTACAGAATGTTCCTAATAAATATGAAAGACAAGTGTTAGAGGCTTGTGTTTGATTTAAGAGCACTCAATCGTTATTTGAAACTTTGAAGATTCAAGATGGAATTATTACTCATATTGATGCCATTATCTCCAAACAAGGCTTTTCTCGTATCCTTATATCTGAAGGATGCATATTTTCATATTTCTGTAGCACCCCATAACAAATGTTTTCGGATTTGCAATGGAGACATTATGCAATATGGTTTCCTACTTCATCAAAAATGCTGGAGCTAGTGGCATGCCTGTTAGATCTATAAAAATGGAGCCAGTTAATTGCCAGACAGTGGATGAAATTCTGGAAAATTAAAATTCACAATTTTCATTGCCAGATGGGCAAGGTGAAGTTGAAGAATGAGAGCTTTCCAAATAAATTTCCTCAAGCATTGGAAGAAGAAGCAATCACTTTCATAGACAATTCCCTTTCCAGATTCCCTCAAGATTTTTCTGGGTTGGTGGTTAAAGAAACAGAACCTTTCTCAGAGAATCTCTTTGTCCAAGCCTCAGTATGGGGAGATTACAACAGACTCCAGCAGAAGAGGTTGGGGAGCAATCTGCAATCAGAAGCATATACATGTTTTTTGAATGCCAGAAGAGATTTCCTTGCCAGCAAATCTGGAGCTAAAAATCAGTCTTTCAAGCCTTAAAGGAATAGTATAATCAAAATTAAACTTTCATGATTCAGATAGAGCAGGCAATTTTATGCAACTTTCTAATTTGCTCCTATTATCAATTTTTCTTCATACTCTTGTTATCTTTATTTGAAAAAGCAGGAATATAAGCATAAGAGCCTGCCCATATTTGGTTCCGCACCTGGGTAGTATTTTCTGATTTGTGTCTACCCAGGTGCTGAGCCAAAAATGGTCCGGCTCCTAAGCTTACATTTAAATAAAGATACCAAGAGAACGAAGAAAAATTGATAATAGTGGTAAATTAGAAAGTTGCTTAAAATTGCCAGCACTATCTGAATCATGAAAGTTTAATTTTGACTAGCGTATTCCTTTAAAGGCATTTCAGCATATTCTCCATGGCCAAACAAGGTTCTCTTAATGTGAGAACAGTCTCTTATATAAAGTTTTAAGGGTGAACAAGAAGTTAAGCGACCCTGCATGCAGTAGCAATAATATTCTTATTGGCGCAGACAATTTTTACATTACAGCTCTTTATCTTCTGGGTCCTCAGAACATAACAGAGACATTACCAACATAGTGGCAACTTCAAGGGAAGTCTTTTTGCAGATAACCAGCAATTGTGGTTTTCCAAAATAGACTTGATGGTCAACAGTTTAATAACCAAGTAAGATTATTTTTTAAGCCGTTACCCACACACGGGTCAGAATCTGGAACTTCAGGCTGGCATATGTGTTTCCTCCATTGCCTATCATTCCACATCTATTTTACAGAATCAAGAAAGGGAAAGGTAAGGTTATTCTGATTGCCCCATATTGGCCATGGTTTCCAATACTTTTCCAGCTGGTGATTCAGCCACCTGACCTATCTGGGTGTCCTTCATAAAAGTCCTGTTCCACATCTAAATCATTGCAAATTACAGATTGCGGCATGGTTGCTGTTATGTAAATTATAGCTTTTACACATATCACACATGCACATTGCCTATTTTGTGCATTCAGTACACAACTGCATAAACAAACGGCAGCCTACACGAATTAAAAGAATAAAGAAACATTAAATTAATGAAAAACTTTAATACATAATTTATTCTTTTAATGCAAAAAGCCCAACCCAATAAAATGGCTACACAGTCCTACGCTATTAACCCTTTAAGCACCCATAACCCCCAACACACTCTAACCCCACTACTCTAAACCCCCCAATAATAAACAAACAGAAGTAATCACCAAATATATTTTACTCACCATTTGGAGTCTTGATGTAAATCCACAGCAATCCTGAAGAAACAAACTAAAAAGAAAAATCCAGGAAAAAAAATCCATGAAAAATCACCCCATCCCCAACAAAAATCAAAGAAAAAAAAATAATCCACTACGATCCTGGCGAATAAACCAAAAATAAATAAATCTATCTTTATCAGTTGCAATTACTAAGGTTCTCGATGACGGTTCCGGTGATCCTCCATGGCAGCGACTCCAGTGGTCCTCAAAGGTGGCGGTGATAGCTCCTCATATGCGGTAGTCCTAGTAATTCTTTTGGCTGATTTTTAAAAAAATAATAATCAGCCAATAGAAGGATTTCTATATTTTTAAATCAACCAATAGAATATATATATATTTTTTCTATTGTCTGATTTAAAAATCAAAGGTAGTTCTGCTCCTTTACAGAGGGGGACATTAATACTGTTGTTTTCATATAATATACAGTAAACATACTTATATGAATTTTGCACCACCTGGTCCTGTAAATTTTCTTTAGTCATGTAAATCAGTGTAAATGTTCTACATTGTAAACAGAATTGTTTCTTTTGTTTTGAAAGCCTGAGTAATTTATCCATTATTCTTAATGGGGGAATAGGTGCGAGACTAAGAAATTGCCATTTGAGAAAGACTTGAAATGAGCTTTGGTTCCAGAGAAACAATAAGCAATTAAGCCAATTTATACCCTTATCATCAATTGGCAGAAGAAACCCATGTTATTGACATAATATTTTGGTACGATTTAGCAAGGTATAACAGATGCTGTACACAATCTCTATTTTTTAGACAGTATGTTATTTTTTTGCACCAACTAGGTTTGGAATCAATCCAAAAGAGTTTGAGCAGTATCCTTCTAAATTGCAGCATGTATTCTAATTGTTTACTGTAAAAAAGAGACACTATCCTGTGCTTTTTCTTTTAAAACAGAAATTAAAGGGACACTGAACCCAATTTTTTTCTTTTATGATTCAGATAGAGCATGTAATTTTAAGCAACTTTCTAATTTACTCCTGTTATCAATTTTTCTTCATTCTCTTGCTATCTTTATTTGAAAAAGAAAAGAAGGCATAAAGAAGCTTTTTTTTGGTTCAGAACTGTGGGCAGCACTTTTTTTATTGGTGGATGAATGTATCCACCAATCAGCAAGAACAACCCAGGTTGTTCACCAAAAATGGTCCGACATCTAAACTTACATTCTTGCATTTCAAATAAAGATACCAAGAAAATGAAGAAAATTTGATAATAGGTGTAAATTAGAAAGTTGTTTAAAATTGAATGCTCTATCTGAATCGCGTATGAAAAATTTGGGTTCAGTGTCCCTTTAAGTTTGAGACAGTTATGGTGTATATGCAACAATTTAACTACAAGACATTTTTTTCAATTAGGTATTTTTATTCAACCTCATCTACTATGTTACTATGACTGGTTGCAGGGAAAAATGTATTTGCTAATTCAGTAGAGAATATCATTTTTGCATTACTGCCCCTGCTCAACAATGCCACCCCCATCTGGATAGCTCCCCTTGAGAGCCACAAACACAGCTTGTCTTGAGCAATAACACAGCCAGTGATTGGCAACCGCTTCATACAGTTAACAATGCTGACAGCTTCAGCATGGGAGGAATTTTTAAGCACTACTATACTTTAGAGATTTATTCATTCATTTTTGGACTAATTTACATTTTTCACAAAAATCTGAATGAATGTTCAACAAAAATTGAAGAGGAAAAAAAAAATACATGAAAATCGCCAGTGTTCATTTGTTTACTTTAATTATTTTTCTAAGCGGTTAATACTTATCTTAGTGCACTCTCTCCATGCTCACTAGAGCACGTTATGGTAATTATTGTAGCTACAGGTGAACTTTTCACCTGTAGCTTTGAAACATTTACATTTGTTTTAACGAAAATAAATGTAAAAGTTTAACTAAAATGTAGTATTTGTTTTGTTTTAAACAATACAATACCGAAGAGTGCAGCCACCTAATATTCAGGAAAAAGAATTTCCCTGAAAATTCGGAACGAATATTTAGTCTCAAACGAAATTATCTTGGCTGCACATGTCTAGGGTCTATTTTTAAGATTCAGGTCAAAGTTGAAAATAAAGATTAAATATAGAAATAAAGACTCATCATCAAGCAAGTGTATTGCAATCTAATTATTCCCAAATGATCATTTGCAATCAGTCCCTGCTACTCTAGTTCTAGGTTTTTACTAGATATGTGTATTTAGAGGTTTCGGATGCCCCCGAATGCGGAAGAAGGCGACTACTAGCGGTGTTTGGCTCTTTTCGGAGATGTGTTTGTTTTACTTTATAAGTGTAACACACTAAGATCTGGATTTGTACAGATCTGTGATGCACTTTCACAAGAAGAAATCTGTCTCCGAAAAGAGCTGAATGCTGCAAGGTCACCTTCTTCCACATTTGAAACCTCCAAATACGCATATCTAGTTTTTATGCTGTATAATTATTTATGCAAATGTAAGCTAATGGTCAGTATTTTTTCTGGAAATTTTTTTCTGGAAAATTTGTATGTTGGAGGAGAAGGTCTGGCTGACAATCAGCATTCTAATTCATCCCAGAGACCAGAGGCATAACTAGAAACCACAGGGCCCAGGTGCAAGAATCTAAGAAGCTTTTTTTACAAAGATATGACGAGTCCACGGATTTCATCCTTACTTGTGGGATATTAACCTCCTGCTAACAGGAAGTGGCAAAGAGCAGCACAGCAGAGCTGTATATATAGCCCCTCCCCTTCCCCTCCACCCCCAGTCATTCTCTTTGCCTGTGTTATACTAGGAAGACATGGTAAAGTGAGGTGTTAGTTTTAGTTTCTTCAATCAAGAAGTTTTTTATTTTAAATGGTACCGGTGCATACTATTTTCCCCAGGGGGATATGGAAGAAGATTTCTGCCCTGAGGTTTGATGATCTTAGCATTTGTAACTAAGATCCATTCTGGTTCCCACAAGACTTCTGAAGGTAACCATGAGACATCTTCAGTGTGAAGACCGGTTTCATGCTACAAGCAGCATTAAGGTATGTGCAGCCTTTTTTTCTGAGGAGACTTGGTGTATCCGAACTGGCTGGCATTATTTCCCTGTATGGGAATGGGGTAAGCAGTAAAACCTATTTTAATAAGAGGGGTGTTACTGGAGTCCCTATTTTATATTTATCATTAGTTGATATTTGGGCATTATGTGACATGGGAGATAATATAAAAAACAATGTTTTTTGTTTTTTATTTTTGGCACTTAAAACTTATTGGTTTTATGTTTGAGGGTTATATTGTGTGTGTGTTTTTACTTTATTGCAAAACTGCATTTCCATGTGGTGTTGTTTGGGCCTACTCTGACTTTTGACCTTAAGGGGCGGAGCCTATTTTGGCACAATTTCTTCAGGCTTAGCAGCAGCAAACAGTAACTCAGTGGCTCCTGGACTGTGTAGCTGGTCTGAAGGGTTGGAAACTTGATTCGAAGTACCCTGGGGGCAGGTAGGCGCCACAGCTCTATCCTTGACTACATGTTGATATAAGTACTTCTAAAGTCTTATTTCTGCCCTTGCTTCTGGGTGCAGTCATTTTTGGATTAACCAACGATATTAAGTTATATTTGGGAATAATTTAAATTTTTTTGTGCATTTTGGAAAAATTGTTAACATTTTCTTTTCTTAAAGGCACAGTACACGTTTTTTCTAATGTTTATTTTATGCTATAAATAAGTGTTTAAACTACTTTTGTGGTATTACTAGTCTGTTCAACATGTCTGACATTGAGGTTTCTCATTGTTCTATGTGTTTAGAAGCTATTGTACAACTCCCTCTAACATTGTGTAACTTTTGTACTGAAAGGGCTTTACTATGTAAAAAGCATATTTTAAATAAAGTAAGTGTGCCTAGGGATGATTCTCAGTCTGAAGAGAATCAGGATATGCCATCCAATTCTCCCCAAGTGTCACAACCTTTTATGCCCACACAAGCAATGCCTAGTACTTCTAGTGCATCTAATTCCTTTACTCTGCAGGAGATGGCTGCAGTTATGTCAACTACCCTTACAGAGGTATTGTCTAAATTACCAGTGTTGCAGGGTAAACGCAGTAGGTCAAGTATTAATGTAAATACTGAATCCTCTGATGATTTATTAGCTTTTTCCAATGTTCCCTCACAGTGCTCTTAGTTGGGGATCAGGGAATTACTGTGGTGAAATTTCTGATTTAGGGAATGTTTTGCCTCAGACAGATTCGGATGCTATGTCATTTAAATTTAAGCTTGAACACCTCCGTCTGTTACTTAGGGAGGTTTTAGCGACTCTGGATGATTGTGATCCTATTGTGATTCCTCAAGAGAAATTGTGGAAAATGGATAAATATTTGGAAGTTCCTACTTACACTGATGTTTTTCCGGCTCCTAAGAGAATTTCGGAAATTATTAGTAAGGAATGGGATAGACCAAGTATACAGTTTTCTCCCTCTCCTAATTTTAAGAAAATGTTTCCTATATCAGATACCATTCGGGACTCATGGCAAACGGTCCCTAAGGTAGAGGGAGCTATATCTTCCCTAGTCAAGCGTACTACTATTCCCATTGAGGATATTTGTGCTTTCTAGGATCCTATGGATAAGAAATTAGAGGGTCTACTAAAGAAATTATTTGTTAATCAGGGATTTCTTTTACAACCTATGGCTTGCATTGTTCCAGTAACTACTGCAGCAGCTTTTTGGTTTGAGGCTCTAGAAGAGTCTCTTAAGGTTGAGACTCCATTAGATGACATTCTAGATAGAATTAAGTCTCTTAAGCTAGCTAATTCTTTTATTACTGATGCCGCTTTTCAAATTGCTAAATTAGCAGCAAAAAATGCAGGATTTGCTATTTTTGCACGTAGAGCATTGTGGCTCAAATCTTGGTCTGCTGATGTGTCATCAAAACATAAGCTTTTAGCTATTCCCTTTAAAGGTAAGACCCTTTTTGGGCCAGAATTGAAGGAGATCATTTCTGATATTACAGGAGGTATGGGCCATGCCCTACCTCAGGATAGGTCAGTTAAAATGAGGGGTAAACAGAATAATTTTCGTTTCTTTCAGAACTTTAAAGGAGGACCCCCCGCTTCTTCTTCTTCTTCCACAAAGCAGCATGAAGGGGTGGCCCCCGATCCGGGACCGGATCTAGTAGGGGGCAGACTTTCTTTCTTTGCTCAGGCTTGGGCAAGAGATGTTCAGGATTCCTGGGCACTAGAAATAGTGACCCACGGTTATCAATTGGAATTCAAGGATTTTCTCCAAAGAGGGAGATTTCATCTTTCAAAATTATCTGCAAACCAGATAAAGAGAGAGGCGTTCTTACACTGTGTAAAAGACCTTTTTACTATGGAAGTAATCTGTCCTGTTCCAAAATTGGAACAGGGACAGGGGTTTTACTCAAACCTATTTGTGGCCCCCAGAAAAGAGGGAATGTTCAGACCCATTTTGGACCTCAAGTGTCTAAGCAAATTTCTAAGAGTTCCATCATTCAAGATGGAGACAATTCGAATGATTTTGCCAATGATCCAGGAGGGTCAATATATGACTACCGTGGATTTGAAGGATGCTTACCTTCATATTCCAATCCACAAAGATCATCATCGGTTTCTAAGGTTTGCCTTCTTGGACAAACATTATCAGTTCGTGGCTCTTCCTTTCGGGTTGGCCACAGCACCCAGAATCTTCACAAAGGTTCTAGGGTCTCTTTTGGTGGTTCTCAGACCGCAAGGGAGAGCGGTGGTGCCTTATCTGGACGATATTCTGATTCAGACGTCAACATATCATCTGACAAAATCACACACGGACACAGTGTTGTCTTTTCTGAGAACTCACGGCTGGAAGGTGAACAGAGAAGAGTTCACTTGTTCCACAGACAAGGGTTCCTTTCTTGGGAACTCTGATAGACTCGGTAGCCATGAAAGTATTTCTGACGGCGGTCAGAAAATCAAAGATTTTGAATGCTTGCTGAGCACTTCTGTCCATTCCTCGGCCATCAGTGGCTCAGTGTATGGAGGCAATCTTATTAATGGTAGCGGCAATGGACATCGTTCCGTTTGCTCACTTTCATCTCAGACCACTGCAACTGTGCATGCTCGGTCAGCGGAATGGGGATTATGCGGATTTATCTCCAAAGATAATCAAGAGACCAGAACTCTCTTCTTTGGTGGTTGTCGCCAGATCATCTGTCCCAGGGGACTTGTTTCCGCAGACCCTTGTGGGTAATAGTGACAACAAATGCCAGCCTTCTGGGCTGGGGTGCAGTTTGGAACTCCCTGAAGGCTCAGGGTGTTTGGACTCAGGTGGAGTCTCTACTTCCAATCAATATTCTGGAACTGAGAGCAATATTCAATGCGCTTTAGGTGTGGCCTCAGTTGGCTTCGGCCAAATTCATCAGATTCCAGTCGGACAACATAACGACTGTGGCATATGTCAATCATCAGGGGGGAACAAGGAGTATCCAAGATAATCAGTTGGGCAGAGGCCCACTCTTGTCATCTGTCAGCGATCTACATCCCAGGGGTAGAGAACTGGGAAGCAGTTTTTCTAAGTCAACAGACTTTTCATCCGGGGGAGTGGGAACTTCACCCGGAGGTATTTGCCCCATTGATTCTCAGATGGGGCAGAGCGGAATTGGATTTGATGGCATCTCGTCAGAATGCCAAGCTTCCAAGATACGGATCCCGGTCAAGGGATCCTCAGGCCGAACTGATAGATGCCTTGGTAGTACCTTGGTGGTTCAGCCTAGCTTATGTGTTTCCGCCGTTTCCTCTCCTCCCACGCGTGATTGCTCGAATCAAACAGGAGAGAGCTTCAGTGATCCTGATAGCACCTGCGTGGCCACACAGGACTTGGTATGCTGATCTAGTGGACATGTCCTCTCTGCCACCGTGGAAACTTCCATTGAGACAGGACCTTCTCATTCAAGGTCCTTTCCAACATCCAAATCTAATTTCTCTGCAACTGACTGCGTGGAGATTGAACGCTTGATTTTATTGAAGCGAGGATTCTCTGATTCAGTTATCAATACTTTGACACAGGCTAGGAAGCCTGTCACTAGTAAGATCTATCATAAGATATGGCGTAAATATCTTTATTGGTGTGAATCCAAGTGTTACTCATGGAGTAAAGTTAGGATTCCTAGGATTTTGTCTTTTCTCCAAGAAGGATTGGAGAAAGGGTTATCAGCAAGTTCCTTAAAGGGACAAATTTCAGCTTTGTCAATTCTGTTTCACAAACGTTTGGCAAATGTATCAGATGTTCAGTCTTTTTGTCAGTCTCTATCTAGAATTAAGCCTGTATTTAAACCTATTACTCCTCCCTGGAGTTTGAATTTAGTTCTTCGAGTTCTGCAAGGGGTTCCGTTTGAACCTATGCATTCCATAGATATTAAACTATTATCTTGGAAAGTTCTGTTTTTGGTTGCTATTTCTTCTTTTCGAAGAGTTTCTGAGCTTTCAGCATTACAGTGTGATTCAGCTTATCTCATATTTCATTCTGATAAGGTGGTTTTACGTACCAAACCTGGGTTCCTAAGGTTGTTTTGAATAAGAATATTAATCAGGAAATTTTTGTTCCTTCCTTGGGTCCTAATCCTTCTTCCTTCTTCTGTTACATAACTTGGATGTGGTCTGTGCCTTAAAGTTTTACTTACAGGCAACTAAGGATTTCTGTCAATCATCTTCATTATTCATTGTTTATTCTAGAAAGCGTAGGGGTCAGAAAGCTACGGCTACCTCTCTTTCTTTTTGGTTGAGAAGTATCATCCGCCTGGCATATGTGACTGCTGGACAGCAGCCTCCTGAAAGAATTACGGCTCATTCTACTAGGGCTGTGGCTTCCACATGGGCTTTTAAAAATGATGCATCTGTGGAACAGATTTGTAAGGCTGCGACTTGGTCGTCTCTTCACACTTTTTCCAAATTTTACAAATTTGATACTTTTGCTTCTTCTGAGGCTATCTTTGGGAGAAAGGTTCTTCAAGCAGTGGTGTCTTCCGTTTAGGTTCCTGTCTTGTCCCTCCCTTTCATCCGTGTCCTATTGCTTTGGTATTGGTTTCCCACAAGTAAGGATGAAATCCGTGGACTCGTCATATCTTTGTAAAAGAAAACAAAATGTATGCTTACCTGATAAATTACTTTCTTTTACAATATGATGAGTCCACGGCCCACCCTGTTATTTTAAGACAGGTTTATTTTATTTTTTGAAAACTTCAGTCACCTCTGCACCTTTTTAGCCTTTCTTTTTCTCTTCCTATAACCTTCGGCCGAATGACTGAGGGTGGAGGGGAAGGGGAGGGGCTATATACAGCTCTGCTGTGGTGCTCTTTGCCACTTCCTGTTAGCAGGAGGTTAATATCCCACAAGTAAGGATGAAATCCGTGGACTCGTCATATTGTAAAAGAAAGTAATTTATCAGGTAAGCATACATTTTTTTTTTAACATTTAACAGAAAACAGAAAAAAAAGTTAATCAGATTACATGTCTGCAAAAGGAGGTACCCTGTGCCCACAGTCTGTGAGATGGTTTGACCCCTATTACTGTATATAGTGACACTGTTTAACCCAACAGTACTGTATATAGTGAGTCAGTGACACAGTCTGTAATCTGCCGGTGCGATGGCTGGCCTGACCCTACCCGCCCCAGTACTTTATAAAGTGACCACAGTAGTCTGTGACATGGTCCAGCCCCCCCTACTGTATATAGTGGTACTGTAGAGTGACACTGTTTACCCCCTCCCCCCATGCTGTAGTAACAAGGTCTGTAATTTGCTGGTTCCACAAACATACACATACACACATGCATAAATACACACACAGTCACATAAATACATAAATACACACACAGTCACATACATACATAAATACACACACAGTCACATACATACATAAATACACACACACACACATACATAAATACACACACAGTCACATACATACATAAATACACACACAGTCACATACATACATAAATACACACACACACACATACATAAATACACACACAGTCACATACATACATACATACATACACACATTAACACCAATGGGTAAAACAGAAAGACTAACCCCTGTAGTCAGAGACACTAGTGAAGCATCACGTCACACTCACATGATATTAGTGTAGGCAGTGGCAGGTCAACGTTTTTTATTTAAAACCTCTGCACCCCCTGTAGTTTTGCACCTCTGCCAGAGACATTCATTTGGGTTGAGGTCAGACCTCTGTGCCGGACAAACTTGTCAAACCATGTCCTCATAAACCTTGCTTTGTGCACAGGGGACAGTCAAAATAGAACAGGAAAGAGCCTTTCCCCAACTGTTGCCACAATGTTGTAAGCAACCAATTTTGCGCTACATTTGAAGTTACTGAGCTCTTTAGTATTACCTATTATACTGCCAGTGTTTGTCTATGGAGATTTCCTGATTATGTGCTGGATTTTATGCACCTGTTAGCAATGAGTGTGGATAAAAACGTGAACCATTAATATGGTTGTCCACATACGTTTGGCTATATAGGGCTAGATTACGAGTGGCGCGCTATTGTGTGCGAGTGATGAGGGGTATATCGCTGCTCTTTGTGCATGTTGGAAGTACAATTTACAATTTAACACGCGTCAGATTAGTGTGACTTCAGAACCCTATTTAATTGCTACGCTCAACTACAAATTTGCACAAAAGACAGCAAAAATGCATTTAACAGTACAGTTACACTCATAATAACACTATCTTTTAAAAACATTTAAAAAACAGATTGCATAAAAAAGTTATAAGTGCTCAAAGATATGAAGTCTCAGGTGCTAGAAAAAAAAGGCTGTAAAGGGTTTTAACATAAAGATAAATACACACACATGCATGCATTGGAGCCCTAGCAGTCAAGTAGATGAAAACATGAAAAATCATATTTATGCAATATTCATATTTAATGAGGTGTTTTTTGTGTATGTACTGTAAATATTTAATGTTCTGAGTATTTTGAAATAGATATTCCTATATATCTGTATCTATCTATCTATCTATCTATCTATCTATCTATCTATCTATCTATCTATCTATCTATCTATCTATCTATCTATCTCTCTCTCTCTCTCTCTCTCTCTCTCTCTCTCTCTCTCTCTAGGCATAGATATTTTACCAAAAAACATATCCCAGAGACATTCATATAAATATATGTATTTAAGTATAAATAGAACATATTCTGCTATGTGAACAACATTGGAATGTGAAATATTCATGTTTTATGTTGCGTTAGCGCACTTGAGAAACACGATCAGGTTTGCACGCTAGTAAGGGTGCTAGGTTTCCCCCCCACTTTTCGCGCTCCATTGAAATCTATGGGGGAATACATTTACGTGCACAAAAAGCTTACTCCGAGTGAAATTAACACGCGAGCGGGAGCACTAACTAACAGTGTCTGTGTGCTTGTGTGATTGTGTGTGTGTAATCTGTATATAAGGCAACCTTTATCAATTTGTGCAACTGATGGGTTAATAAGTAAAACTACAGCATTGCAGCTCAGTTTGTCCTTCCTGTGCTTACATTCCCCCATGTGCTAAATAATTCTCATTGTCTAGGTGAGAACGCGGGGGTGAGAGGCAGCATGTGACTTCTGTCGTCTTCATGGAAACAACAAGCTGCCTGAAAGAGGATGTCTGTGCTCAAACACATTTATTCCTGGGTGCGATGAACGATAATGTGTTCATGATAAAAATGATGTAGCACGTGTATTAATCAGTGAAGCATCTTCTAGCGCTACTGGGATCGAATGTTCATTTGTTTTAAAAGACAACGTTTATGTTATTAAGATTTATTCAGAATATTATACACTGGAACATCTGTTTTATTTTTAACTGGTTTCAGGGGTATAACAACAGGGGCTCAGAGGTCTCAATAAAGTCTGGGCCTACACCGCTATGTGGCCCTTCTGGCCCTGCAATCGGTAAAGGCGTTGCTAAAGGTTTCACTTTTGTCTTTTTATATTCCAAATGCTTTTTTTTTTCATTTTCAAATAAGCTTTATTGAAACGTTATTGAATGCCACATAGCTTTGTTAAAAAGAACTGCAATTGAAATAACCGGCCGACCACTAAGTAGTAATGTCCGATATAATGGCGAGATTGTCTTTCTATTAGGTAAAATCTGTAATTTAAATTTCCATTAACCAAAAACTGTTTTTCAACAATAAAGAATTGAATGCCTATCTTCAGCTGAGACAAGTTGACATAAGAGCTCACATAATATTCAGCCGTAATAGACTAATATAACAATCAAAAAAAATAAAATCATGAGGATAATTTAACATTAACTGTGAAAATTAGATATAGTTAAAAGCACAGTAGGCATATCTTTCTATGCGCATTATGATGTATAACAGGTTAATACATAACACCCCCAAGTAAACATAACTTATTATTCAAATCTTACTCTTGAATACTGAAAATAAAGTGTACTGAGGCTGTCCAGCGGCAGGGGATAAAAAAAGGGGGGGAAGAAGTAATTGTAATATAGTAATAGTAGAAAGGTTAACAATGTAGTTAAAGGGTTACTAAACCCAATTTTTTTCTTTAATGATTCAGATAGAGCATGCAATTTTAAGCAACTTTCTAATTTACTCCTATTATCACATTTTCTTCGTTCTCTTGCTATCTTTATTTAAAAAGCAGGAATGCAAAGCTTAGGAGCCAGCCCATTTTTGGTTCAGAACCTGGGTTACACTTGCTTATTGGTGGCTAAATGTAGCAATAGAATGACGAAAAATTGATAATAGGAGTAAATAAGAAAGTTGCTTAAAATTACATGCTCTATCTGAATCATTAAAGAAAAAAAATTGGGTTTAGTATACCTTTAAGTAAGAAAGAATACAGGCAGAAATGTATACACTACTGTATATGTATTAACCATCTAGACGACACCACAACTCCAGGTCTCGCATTTTAAGGAAAGTGTAACGATTTTCTTTTACAGTGCCAAGATGGGCACCACAGCATTGCTATAGAGAAAAACCTGCCCACCGTAACAGAGAAACAGCTCCTTTTTGCCTATATGGCTGCAGGTTCAGCTTCTGCTTATTACACTGCCAGAAAGTGTGCTGCACAGACAAAAAAAAAAGTTTTAAATCGTTAAGGAAAAAAAAATAAAAAACTTTTTTTCCAATATAAGTTCATGTATTAATTCAGAATTGGTTTGTTAATGACCCTTAGTAGCTTAAAGTTAAAATAATAATTAGTGTGAATGCTGCAAGCCAGCAGCACCACAAAAAAGTTTTTTTATTTTTTATTGAATGGAGTCAAAAACAAAAGTGAAGCTTACATACTTATTGGCTGAGACAGTAGCCAATCATCTGACAGGAGCATTACTGGATCTTATTGAATAGTGTAGATTTGAAGTTTATCCTGCCTTTAGAGTAATAGCTATAACAGTATGAATGATGATTTTTGTTGCATGCATTTATTAGTTCATTTTTAATTTATTTTTTATAATTTTTAGAAGGATGCAGCCAGGGAGCTTCTATCTCATTGATCAGCTATACATTTGCAGTTAGTTTTGTAGTTTAAAAACCCCCCAAAAAACTGCTTTAACAACATTTTTCAAGGATTTTTTTAAGTGGCATATGCACATATGCTATGAGTGCCCCAGCGCACCAGAATGCAAACACCACATTTTCTCAGAGAGTCAGCAGTGGCTTGTATGACACAAATTAAAGGGACATAAAACCCAAAATTGTTCTTTCATGATTCAGATAGAGCATACAATTTTAAATAACTTTCCAATTTACTTGTATTATCAAATTTGCTTTCTTCTCCTGAAAAGCATACCTAGGTAGGCTAAAAAGGCAGCAATGCACTACAGGGACCTAGCTGCTGATTGGTGGAAGCACATATGCACCTCTTGCCATTGGATCACCTGATGTGTTTAGCTAGCTCCAAAAGTGCAATGCTGCTCCTTCACCAAAGAGAATGAAGCACATTTTATAATAGAAGTCAATTGAAAAGTTGTTTCAAATTGTATGCTCTATCTGAATCATGAAACAACATATTTGGGTTTCTTGTCCCTTTGGACATGGGGCTAGATTACAAGTGGTGCGCTAACTTGCAAGTGTATTGCAAGTTAAAAGTATTCATATAGATATATTGGTATAGATATATATTTTATAATATATATATAGATATATATAGTAGTGAAGAAAAGGGATGCACTCGCCAGGATTTTCAAAGTTACCATTTAATGTAACGTTTCGGGGTATTACCCCCTTCGTCTAACGAAGGGGGTAACACCCCTAAACGTTACATTAAAAGGTAACTTTGAAAATCCTGGCAAGTGCATCCCTTTTCTTCACTACTATCAATACTTTGGAAGCACCCTGGGTGGATGAAATGTTAACCGTGAGTGCTGGCCTGCCTGCTGTTTATATATATATATATATATATATATATATATATATATAAAAAAAACAGAGACCGCACTCTTAGGTGTTATTTTAAAATAAGACCTAAGAGTGCGGTCTCTGTTTTTGTTTATATTGTCTTTATGCACTGCACCTAGGCTTCAGATGTATAACGAGAGTGCTTGGCTATATATATATATACACACATAGAGAAAAGTGCACTCACAGGAACGAACAACTAGCTCAATGATATATATATGTGTGTATTTATATACATAAATATATATATTCTGTATTTATATATAAAAATACACTAGTGTTCAAAAGTTTGTGGTTACTTATAAATTTCCTTGTTTTAGAAATAAAAATAAAAATGTTTGCCCATTAAAATAACATTACATTTATCAAAAATACAGTGTTGTTAATGTTGGAAATTACTATTTTAGCTGATTTTTAATGGAATATTTACATAGGCGTACAGAGGCCCATTATCAGCAACCATCTGTCAGACACTGGACAGAGGAAGATCGGAAAAATTGTTCAGGCAGACAAATCTACGTTTGAGGTGTTTGGATCACATAGAAGAACATTTGTGAGATGCAGACCAAATAAAAAGATGCAAGAGGAGTGCTTAATACCATCTGTCAAGCATGGTGCAGGCAATGTGATGGTCTGGGGGTGGTCTGCAGATTTATACGGGGTAAAAGGGATGTTGAAGAAGGGAGGCTATCACTCCATTTTGTAATGCCCTGTCATATCCTGTGGAAAGCGCTTGATTGGACCCAATTTCCTCCTACAACAGGACAATGACCCAGAGCACAGCTCCAAACTATACAAGACCTATTTAGGGAAGAAGAAGTCTGCTGGTATTCTGTCTTTAATGGAGTGACCAGCACAGTCACCAGATCTCAACCCTATTGAGCTGTTGTGGTAGCAGCTTGACCGTATGGTATGTAAGAATTGCCCACCAAGCCAATCCAACTCGTGGGAGGTGGTTCAGGAAGCATGGAGTGAAATCTTTTCAGATTACCTTAACAAATTGACAACTAGAATGCCAAAGATCTGTAAGGCTACAATTGCTGCACATGGAGGATTCTATGACAAAAGCAAAGTTTGAAGGGCACAATTATTATTTCACATACAATTAATTAATTCTTACCTTGTCAATGACTATATTTCCTATTCAAACTAATTTCATGTATGTTTTCATAGAAAATAAATAGATATCTTAGGCCTAGATTTAGAGTTGGGCGGTAGCCGTCAAAACCAGCGTTAGAGGCTCCTAACGCTGGTTTTGGCCGCCCGCTGGTATTTGGAGTCAGTCAGGAAAGGGTCTAACGCTCACTTTCCAGCCGCGACTTTTCCATACCGCAGATCCCCCTATGCCATTTGCGTATCCTATCTTTTCAATGGGATCTTTCTAACGCCGGTATTTAGAGTCTTGGCTGAAGTGAGCGTTAGAAATTTAACGACAAAACTCCAGCCGCAGAAAAAAGTCAGTAGTTAAGAGCTTTCTGGGCTAACGCCGGTTTATAAAGCTCTTAACTACTGTGCTCTAAAGTACACTAACACCCATAAACTGGGTTTACAAAATAGTGACGCGGTGTCACTATATTCACGTATACCGCACAATTTGGGATTGTATGCCATTGGTTTCTTTTTGGATAATTATACCAATTATTCCAGAGAATTTAAATTGTTTTTTTGTGAGACTGTCGAGTTCCTACTGTCCCACAATTACTTCATGTTTAATGGAGAATACTTTTTACAAATCTGTGGTACTGCGATGGGGGCGAAATTTGCCCCCTCATTCGCTAACTTATTTGTGGGATGGTGGGAACTCGGCAGCCTCTATAATGGCAATAACCCTTTCATAGATAACATCTGCATATATATGCGTTACATTGATGACCTTATCTTTGTGGTTAAAGGTGACTTTGTTTTTGAGGATTTCCTCAAATTTGTAAACAATAATGATCTACATCTACAGTTTACGGGTGAGATCCAAGATAAAGAAATTCATTTTTTGGATCTCACCTTAGTTGGCTCAGTTGAACTTAATAAGATCGTCACTGACACATATAGAAAGCCAACCTCTGGCAATACGATTTTACATGCCACATCCTGTCACCCCAAACATCTTATAAATTCGATACCTAAGAGTCAATTTCTTAGGTTGCGTCGAAACTCCAACTCAGATAAATTGTTTAATGTCCAAGCCATCAAATTGATGGATAGGCTATGTGCTAGAGGTTACGATCGGAATGTACTCCAGCAGTCCTTAGATGAGGTGAGATGTACCTATAATCCTAAAGAAGGAAAGTGGAATAACAAGGCTAATAAAGCAATGTGTGGTAAGGATATAGTAGTATTTTCGACAGAGTATTCTTCACAATTCAATGATTTATGTAAAATTATTAAAGGTAACTTATCTATACTTAAAGGTGATGATATTCTAGTAAATTTTGTAGATAAGGTTAAATTTGTGCCTAAAAAGGCCCCCACACTTGCTAAAAAGCTTGCGCCCAGCATGGTGAATAGCCAAGTTGGTCCAAGGGGGTGCCAGTGGCTGAATAAGAAGGGCACTTTTAGATGTCTATCTAGAAACTGTCTCACTTGTTTACAGATATCTATGGAGACTGAATTCACCAGTCATGTAACCAAACAGAATTTTAAGATTAATCATTATGCCAACTGTAGTACAACATTTGTCGTCTATCTTATAGACTGTACCCTGTGTTCTGAACAGTATGTTGGTCAGACCTCCCGTGCCCTTAGATCGAGAATAGGAGAGCACAGAAGGGATATTAAAAATTATAACAAGGATTCGAGTGTAGCAAGACATTTTAATTGCTTACATTTTACTGATCAGCCAAAATTTACTGTTAAAGTAATAGACATAGCCAAAAAGCCCATTAGGGGAGGAAATATTTACAATATATTGTCCAAGAAAGAACTTTTTTGGATTTGGAAACTTAACACGAGGGTACCGTTTGGTATAAATAAAGAATGGGACATCAGTTACTTTGTGGAGTAACTTGTGCCATCTTAAATAAGTCCCATCTATGTAGACGCTCATTGTCATAGTCATATTAAGAATATTCATTAAAAATTATTTATTTATTTTTTATTTTTACTCTTATTCTCATTCTAAATATATCCAGTATCACATTTTCATATCTTCATATTTTGACACCTTGATATATACAATTATACATATCTGTATATGTTTTCACATTAACTTTTTTTGTTTTTGAATTTATCTACCACTGTGAAAAAATATGAAGAAATATGAAAAAATATGAAAAAATGTGACAGTTTTATAATACACGTATATCAGACTCCAAAATTCTGATTTCTGAAAATATAAGTTATGTTCAGATTTTTCAATCCCACTGTTAACATGGCAATGTGAATATGAATACAATTAGTGCATGACATTTTGAAAAATCAATACCATCTTTTCTAAGGTCTCATCAAAAAGTTGTATATTCCATTTGACATTTGTTTTATTGTCTTTAAAATCTTTTCGATTTTTGATTTTTGTCTTGCCTTGTGTATATGATGATAGAGATATATATATATTTTTTATTACTATATCTCATTTGTCTTAGATTTATAATTAGATTTACAATTATTTTTCTTTTTGAGACTAATTCGGATCTTGTGTAACATGATCTATTGATGTGTTTTTCACATTCATTTTTATTTTTATTTTTGTACTTCCTATGTAATAAGTACTCTTTCTGTATTGTTATGTTACACCATTTCTTCTCACACCTGTGCAGTATGCCTTTAAGACATTCATTTTGGGTATACTATGGCTTTGAATGATTGGCCATTGCTCCTTTAAAGGTGTGCTGCACAGGTGGTGAGCTATCCTATGATTAAGTGCTGCATAGCACGAAACATGTAAGGATTTGCTCCCCCCCCTCCACCTGTATAGCTTGCATTTGTACTGTGCTGTGCTTGTCTACTTATCTACGTGTTTTAAACTTTTTTGAAATAAACCTTTGGATTTTAAGGACTATGGAGTAAGAGTGCTGCTTCCCTCTACCTTCTACTATTGGATTTGGCTTGATCCGCTTTTCTAGCTGGCACCACGCCAACAGTGCTTCTCTTTCCTTTTGCCGACATCTTGGGGCTGTAATTGGATAGCAGCGCACACACCCTCTTCAGGCTGTAGCGACGTCACTCTCCTACCCACCAACACCCATAAACTACCTATGTACCCCTAAACCGAGGTCCCCCCACATCACCGCCACTATATTAAATTTTTTTAACCCCTAATCT
Source organism: Bombina bombina (assembly GCF_027579735.1). NCBI lineage: Eukaryota > Metazoa > Chordata > Amphibia > Anura > Bombinatoridae > Bombina > Bombina bombina. Next base: position 792,832,067 of record NC_069500.1, read on the forward strand.
GCCGCTCCGTATACCGCGGCCACCTACGTTATCCCTATGTACCCCTAATCTGCTGCCCCTAACACCGCCGACCCCTATATTATATTTATTAACCCCTAATCTGCCGCCCCCAACGTCGCCTCCACCTACCTACAATAATTAACCCCTAATCTGCCGACCGGAGCTCACCGCTACTATAATAAATGTATTAACCCCTAATCCGCCTCACTCCCGCCTCAATAACCCTATAATAAATAGTATTAACCCCTAATCTGCCCTCCCTAACATCGCCGACACCTAACTTCAAGTATTAACCCCTAATCTGCCGACCGGAGCTCACCGCTACTCTACTAAATTTTTTAACCCCTAAAGCTAAGTCTAACACTAACACCCCCCTAAGTTAAATATAATTTTTATCTAACAAAATAAATTAACTCTTATTAAATAAATTATTCCTATTTAAATCTAAATACTTACTTGTAAAATAAACCCTAATATAGCTACAATATAAATTATAATTATATTGTAGCTATTTTAGGATTAATATTTATTTTACAGGCAACTTTGTAATTATTTTAACCAGGTACAATAGCTATTAAATAGTTAAGAACTATTTAATAGTTACCTAGTTAAAATAAATACAAAATTACCTGTAAAATAAATCCTAACCTAAGTTACAATTAAACCTACCACTACACTATCAATAAATAAATTAAATAAAATACCTACAATTACCTAAAATTAAACCTAACACTACACTATCAATAAATTAATTAAATTCAATACCTACAAATAAATACAATGAAATAAACTAACTAAAGTACAAAAAATAAAAAAATATTTACAAACATTAGAAAAATATTACAACAATTTTAAACTAATTACACCTACTCTAAGCCCCCTAATAAAATAACAAAGCCCCCCAAAATAAAAAAATGCCCTACCCTATTCTAAAATTAAAATAGAAAAGCTCTTTTACCTTACCAGCCCTGAAAAGGGCCCTTTTTGGGGCATGCCCCAAATAATTCAGCTCTTTTGCCTGTAAAAAAAAACCATACAATACCCCCCCCCAACATTACAACCCACCACCCACATACCCCTAATCTAACCCAAACCCCCCTTAAATAAACCTAACACTAAGCCCCTGAAGATCTCCCTACCTTGTCTTCACCTCACCGGGTTCAGCGATCGGTCCAGAAGAGGGTCCGCAGTCTTGATCCAAGCGGCGGCTGAAGAACTCCATCATCGGGCTGAAGTCGGAAGTCCATCATCGGGATGAAGTCTTCTATCAAGCGGCATCTTCAATCTTCTTTCTTCCGGAGCGGAGCCATCTTCTTCCCAGCCGACGCAGATCCATCCTCTTCAACCGACGCCTACTCGCCGAATGACGGTTCCTTTAAATGACGTCATCCAAGATGGCGTCCCTCGAATTCCGATTGGCTGATAGGATTCTATCAGCCAATCGGAATTAAGGTAGGAATATTCTGATTGGCTGATGGAATCAGCCAATCAGATTCAAGTTCAATCCGATTGGCTGATCCAATCAGCCAATCAGATTGAGCTCGCATTCTATTGGCTGATCGGAACAGCCAATAGAATGCGAGCTCAATCTGATTGGCTGATTGGATCAGCCAATCGGATTGAACTTGAATCTGATTGGCTGATTCCATCAGCTAATCAGAATATTCCTACCTTAATTCCGATTGGCTGATAGAATCCTATCAGCCAATCGGAATTCGAGGGACGCCATCTTGGATGACGTCATTTAAAGGAACTGTCATTCGGCGAGTAGGCGTCGGTTGAAGAGGATGGATCCGCGTCGGCTGGGAAGAAGATGGCTCCGCTCTGCTCCGAAAGAAAGAAGATTGAAGATGCCGCTTGATAGAAGACTTCATCCCGATGATGGACTTCCGACTTCAGCCCGATGATGGAGTTCTTCAGCCGCCGCTTGGATCAAGACTTCGGACCCTCTTCTGGACCGATCGCTGAACCCGGTGAGGTGAAGACAAGGTAGGGAGATCTTCAGGGGCTTAGTGTTAGGTTTATTTAAGGGGGGTTTGGGTTAGATTAGGGGTATGTGGGTGGTGGGTTGTAATGTTGGGGGGGGGGTATTGTATGTTTTTTTTTACAGGCAAAAGAGCTGAATTATTTGGGGCATAGCCCCATAGCGGTGAGGTAAAAGAGCTTTTCTATTTTAATTTTAGAATAGGGTAGGGCATTTTTTTTATTTTGGGGGGCTTTGTTATTTTATTAGGGGGCTTAGAGTAGGTGTAATTAGTTTAAAATTGTTGTAATATTTTTCTAATGTTTGTAAATATTTTTTTATTTCTTGTAACTTAGTTCTTTTTTATTTTTTGTACTTTAGTTAGTTTATTTCATTGTATTTATTTGTAGGTATTGTATTTAATTAATTTATTGATAGTGTAGTGTTAGGTTTAATTGTAGGTAATTTTAGGTATTTTATTTAATTTATTTATTGATAGCGTAGTGTTAGGTTTAATTGTAACTTAGGTTAGGATTTATTTTACAGGTAATTTTGTAATTATTTTAACTAGGTAACTATTAAATAGTTATGAACTATTTAATAGCTATTGTACCTGGTTAAAATAATTACAAAGTTGCCTGTAAAATAAATATTAATCCTAAAATAGCTACAATATAATTATAATTTATATTGTAGCTATATTAGGGTTTATTTTACAAGTAAGTATTTAGATTTAAATAGGAATAATTTATTTAATAAGAGTTAATTTATTTTGTTAGATAAAAATTATATTTAACTTAGGGGGGTGTTAGTGTTAGACTTAGCTTTAGGGGTTAAAAAATTTAGTAGAGTAGCGGTGAGCTCCGGTCGGAAGATTAGCGGTTAATACTTGAAGTTAGGCGATGTTAGGGAGGGCAGATTAGGGGTTAATACTATTTATTATAGGGTTATTGAGGCGGGAGTGAGGCGGATTAGGGGTTAATACATTTATTATAGTAGCGGTGAGCTCCGATCGGCAGATTAGGGGTTAATTATTGTAGGTAGGTGGAGGCGACGTTGGGGGCGGCAGATTAGGGGTTAATAAATATAATATAGGGGTCGGCGGTGTTAGGGGCAGCAGATTAGGGGTACATAGGTATAATGTAGGTTGCGGCAGTGTACGGAGCGGCAGATTAGGGGTTAATAATAATATGCAGGGGTCAGCGATAGCGGGGGCGGCAGATTAGGGGTTAATAAGTGTAAGGTTAGGGGTGTTTAGACTTGGGGTACATGTTAGGGTGTTAGGTGCAGATTTAGGAAGTGTTTCCCCATAGGAAACAATGGGGCTGCGTTAAGAGCTGAACGCTGCTTTTTTGCAGGTGTTAGGTTTTTTTTCAGCTCAAACGGCCCCATTGTTTTCTATGGGGGAATCGTGCACGAGCACGTTTTTTAATCTGGCCGCGTCCGTAAGCACCGCTGGTATCGAGAGTTGCAGTGGCGGTAAATATGCTCTACGCTCCCTTTTTGGAGCCTAACGCAGCCATTCTGTGAACTCTAAATACCAGCGGTATTTAAAAGGTGCGGGAGAAAAAAAGCACGCGTAGCTAACGCACCCCTTTGGCTGCCAAACTCTAAATCTAGCCGTAAGTGACCCCAAACTTTTGAACCCAGTGTATATTTTTTTAAAAAAAGAACCTTATCTTCTATGTGAAGAAAAATGGAATCTAAAATATTCATAACTACCTTCGGGTTTAGTGCTGTAGGTTTTACACAGTGCCAAGTTAGTGCATGAGCGATAAAGTTTTTTGTTGTTGTTGAAAATGCACTAGTATACTATAATAGTATATTATCAGAGGCCATGCTCCTGCACCATACTCCCTTCAAATAGTGAAATGGACATGGCTGGGTAAAAGGTGACAAACCTACCTGGAGAATTAAGGTCACATGATTTAGTACAAATCATGTGACTCAACAGTACTGAGTAAAAGGAAATAAACCAGAAGTATTTTTTTTTTTTTGAGAAATTCAAACGTTTATTGAAAACCAAAATATTACATGGAGAAGAGCAACAATATACCTTGGTTTCAAAGTACATCAGGATTGTTTTTTTTCTTTTTTTTTTTACATATTGTTAGACAAAATTAAAAGGGGAAGGGAGAAAGGGGGGGGGGGGACAGGGGAAATTCAAAATTTAAATACAAGTAAAATAAGGCAATACTAGTGTCTGTATGGAATTAACATATCTCACATACTACAAACAAATCATAGAGAATTAGGTCGGATTAGGGGATTAGGTTGATCTATTTTTGTGTTGGATCAGGAGATTATTTTGAATATATGATTCCCACATAGAGAGCATTTGAGCATAGATATTGGTATTTTTATTTTTCATATAATAGTGTTCTTCCAAAGAGATCGTACGATTACACTCTAGGTGCCACTGGGAGGGGATATTATCGGACTTCCAGTTTCTTGCAATAAGAATTTTAAAACTGTTACTCAGGATGTGGAATAGTTTTTTCGAGGGTGTCAGGAATTTTTTGGAACTTTATTAAAAACCCATAGGCAAGGGTCTAGGGGATTTCCAAAATTTTGCTTGTCTCTTGTGAAATTTACCTCCAAATAGAGGTCAATTTAGTGCATTGCCACCAGATATTGGCCATATGACTTTCAATGGAACCGCACCTCCAGCACTGGCAGATTTAAGTTTAGAGATTTCTTTTACATATTTCAGGAGTCAGGTACCATCTTTGTAGGATTTTTAGATTGAGTTCGACAAATTTACACAAAACTGATGTTTTTTAATATTAGAAAATATATGTAAAGCATCTGCATGGGTGATGTCTGTACCTAGTTCAGAGTTCTATCTATATAGTACGGTAGTGAGCCCTGGGATTGCTGTAGAAGGATGGAATACGTAAGAGATAAGGCATGCCTAGTTGGGGAAGATTTGTTGCAAAGAGATTCAAGAGAAGTAATTGATCTAGTCATGTTTTTGTTTTGAGGATGGGATGAGATATAGGCACAACATTATAAAAAATAGCCAATTTTTAAAAACGTTGAAGCCCATGGATATAAGATCTTCTATAGTATGGGAGTGTTGATCATTGCCAAGATGATGTATTTGTAAGGGTCTAAATGATGATAATGGGTGTTTAGTGGTGCTCTGTAAACCAGGTTTAAACTCATTGTTATACATTAAGGGCGTCAAAGGTGAGAATTTTGAAAATATATTTGGATCCTGTCTTAGACTCTAAACGTCTCCGTCACAATTTGCGAAGGAAACTTCAGAAAACTAATCCTATCTTTAGGAGACTAACAAAGTTGACCTAAGTGTGGAGTTTGCGAAATGTCGTGTTCTAGTTGGACCCATATTTTGCTATGAAGGTTAGAAAACCAGTCGATTATACGTTAAAGGTATGTAACCTGTTTATATCTGTGGAGGTCAGGAACTCCAAGGCCTTCCATGTTTATTGGAAGTAACATTATCTTTTTACTGATTCTCACTCTAGAATTTTGCTAGATAAAGTCTAGCAGAGTGGACTGTAGTGTGCATATGCATGTAGTGGGAATAGGGATAGGTAACATTTGAAAGAGGTAGATAAGTTTGGGGAGAATATTCAGTTTAATAAGATTAATTCTGCCCATCCAGGGGATATTCTTTCTCTTCCATGAGGATAAGTCAGCAATTATATTGGTTATGAGGGGTTTATAATTGTATCTAAAAAGGTCTTCTGGATTTGGGATGTATTGAATTCCCAAATATTCAAGTGATTTCTGCTACCATCGAAACAGGCATATCTGTTTAACTAAGTTTTCCTCTGCTTGGGGAAAATTTATATTCATAATTTCAGATTTGTTTTCATCAATTAGGAAGTTGAACACACGTCCAAAGTCATCTAATTGATGAAGGATGTGGGTAATGGTGGTTAATGGGTTGGTTATACAAAATAATGCATCATCAGCGTATAGCATTATCTTATGGTGTGTGTTTTGGGTTTTGAAATCCTGTGATATGAGGATGGTTACAAATTTTTTGAGCTAGGGACTCTATTGCACAGGCAAATAAAAGGGGGGAAAGAGGGCATCCTTGCCTGGTGCCATTTGTAATGTTAAAAGGGGGTGAGAGGTAGCCATTGACAAGAACTCGCCTGGTTGGGGATGAGTACATGGCAAATGTCCTGTCAATAAAGACTTGGTCAATGCCCATCTTTTGGAGTACGGCTTTCAGAAACTGCCAACCGACGCAATCAAATGCTTTCTCCGCTTCAGTTGACAGGATTAAGAGGGGGATTTTTTGTGTGTAGCGTATTCAATCAGTTGGGTCACCCTAACCGTTTTCAATGTTTTGGGGGTCTTTACCAGGTTTTGGGATAATGGATATGTGAGCTTCCAAAGTCTGTTTAGGGAAAGGGTTCGAAGGAGTAATAGAATTAAAAAGGGAGAGTAAGTGTGGAGAGAGGATATCCATACATTTTTTATAGTAGTAATATGTGAATCCATCTGGCCCTGGAGCTTTATCAATAGGGAGGTCCTTGATAGTTTTGCATATCTCGGTAAGAGAAAAGGGGTTTTTAAGGAGAGACATTTGTTCTTTATTAATGTTAGGGAAGTCTATGTCTGTTAGGAACTGGTTTATAAAGGATGATGTAACTTCTGTAGACTGTGAATTTATTGAGGGGGCATTGTTGTTAAGTTATATAGTTTTTCATAATATGTGCGGAAAGATTCTGCAATAGCTGAGGTATCATTATAAGTTTTATTTGAGAATTTGATAGTAAGGATGTGTTATCTGTTGGCTCTGCGCTTTAGTTTGCGTACAAAGACTTTGCTACACTTATTATCCCCCTCATAGAAAGTTTGTTGAAGTTTGAAAGCTAGTTTTTTTGCATTCTTTGTCTAAGAGGTGGGATGTACCCTGTTTAATGCTTTGCAATTCTTTGCTTAAAATTTTATTTATATGATCTTTCTTTCATGTAATTAGCAAGAGTCCATGAGCTAGTGACGTAATGGATATACATTCCTACCAGGAGGGGCAAAGTTTCCCAAACCTCAAAATGCCTATAAATACACCCCTCACCACACCCACAATTCAGTTTTACAAACTTTGCCTCCCATGGAGGTGGTGAAATAAGTTTGTGCTAGATTCTACGTTGATATGTGCTTCGCAGCAGGCTGAAGCCCGGTTTTCCTCTCAGAGTGCTGTGAATGTCAGAGGGATGTGAAGAGAGTATTGCCTATTTGAATACAATGGTCTTCCTCTAGGGGATCTATTTCATAGGTTCTCTGCTATCGGTCGTAGAGATTTCTTCTCCTACCTCCCTTTTCAAATCGACGATATACTCTTATATACCATTACCTCTACTGATTCTCGTTTCAGTACTGGTTTGGCTATCTACTATATGTAGATGAGTGTCTTAGGGTAAGTAAGTCTTATTTCTATTTATGACACTCAAAGCTATGGTAGGCACTTTATATGTAAAGTTCTAAATATATGTGTTTAAACTTATATTTGCCATGATTCAGGATAATCAGTATTCCTTCATTCAGACTGTCAGTTTCATTATTTGGGATAATGCATATGAATAAATATTTTTTTCTTACCTTGAAAATTTTCAATTGACTTTTTTCCCTGCGGGCTGTTAGGCTCACGGGGGCAGAAAATGCTTCAATTTATTGCGTCATTCTTGGCGCAAACTTTTTTGGTGCAATATTTTGTCATTACCGGCGCCTTAGTTGACGCCGGAAGTTTGTTCGTAGTTACGTCATTTTTTGACGCATGTGTATTCAGACTTTTTTGCGCCAAAAAAATTTGGGCGTCGTTTTCGGTGTCAGAGGATGTGGTGTCATACTTGGCACCAAAAAATATGGGCGTTGTACTTGGCGCCAATAATGTGGGCGTCATACTTGGCGCCAAAAATGTGGGCGTCATACTTGTTCCACTTTTTCTCACATTATTTAAGTCTCATTTTTTTGTTGCTTCTGGTTGCTAGAGGCTTGTTTATTTGGCATTTTTTCCCATTCCTGAAACTGTCATTTAAGGAATTTGATAATTTTGCTTTATATGTTGTTTTTTCTATTACATATTGCAAGATGTCACAACCTGACCCTGGATCAGAATCTACTACTGGAAAGATGCTGCCTGATGCTGGTTCTACCAAAGTTAATTGCATTTGTTGTAAGCTTTTGGTAACTGTTCCTCCGGCTGTAGTTTGTGTTAGTTGCCATGATAAACTTTCTAATGCAGATAATGTCTCCATTAGTAATAATCCTTTACCTGTTGTTGTTCCTTCAACATCTAATGTTCAGGATGTTCCTGTTAATGTAAAAGAATTTGTTTCTAATTCTATTAGGAAGGCTCTGTCTGTTATTTCTCCTTCCAGTAAACGTAAAAGGTCTTTTAAAACTTCTCATATTTCGGATGAATTTTTAAGTGACCGCCATCATTCTGACTTATCTGTTTCTGATGAGGATCTATCTGGTTCAGAAGATTCTGCCTCAGATATTGATACTGATAAATCTTCATATTTGTTTAAGATGGAGTTTATTCGTTCTTTACTTAAAGAAGTGTTGATTGCATTAGATATGGAGGAGTCTAGTCCTCTTGATACTAAATCTGCTAAGCGTTTAAATTCAGTTTTTAAACCTCATGTAGTTATTCCAGAAGTTTTTCCAGTCCCTGATGCTATTTCAGAAGTGATTTCTAGGGAATGGAATAGTCTGGGTACTTCATTTACTCCTTCTCCAAGGTTTAAGAAATTGTACCCTGTGCCATCTGATAGATTAGAGTTTTGATACAAAATCCCCAAAGTTGATGGGGCTATCTCTACTCTTGCTAAACGTACTACTATTCCTACGGCAGATAGTACTTCCTTTAAGGATCCTTTAGATAGGAAGCTTGAATCCTTTCTTAGGAGAGCATATTTATGTTCAGGTAATCTTCTTAGACCTGCTATTTCTTTGGCTGATGTTGCTGCAGTTTCCACTTTCTGGTTGGAGGCTTTAGCGCAACAAGTATCAGACCATAATGCTTATAGCATTGTTAAACTTCTTCAACATGCTAATAACTTTGTTTGTGATGCCATTTTTGATATCATTAGAATTGATGTCAGGTATATGTCTTTAGCTATTTTAGCTAGAAGAGCTTTATGGCTTAAATCTTGGAATGCAGATATGACTTCTAAGTCAACATTGCTTTCTCTCTCTTTCCAAGGTAATAAATTATTTGGTTCTCAGTTGTATTCAATAATTTCAACTGTTACTGGGGGGAAGGGAGCTTTTTTGCCTCAGGACAAAAAATCTAAAGTTAAATATAGGGCTGCTAATCGTTTTCGTTCCTTTCGTCAGAATAAGGAGCAGAAGCCTGACCCTTCCCCTAAAGGAACGGTCTCCGTTTGGAAACTTCTCCAGTCTGGAATAAATCCAAGCCTTTTAGAAAGTAAAAACCAGCTCCTAAATCTGCATGATGGTGTGGCCCTCATTCCAGCTCAGCTGGTAGGGGGCAGGTTACGATTTTTCAAAGATGTTTGGATCAATTCGATTCACAATCTTTGGATTCAGAACATTGTTTCACAGGGGTAAAGAATAGGTTTCAAGGTAAGGCCGTCTGTGAGAAGATTTTTTCTCTCATGCATTCCAGTAAATCCAGTGAAGGCTCAGGCATTTCTGAAATGTGTTTCAGACCTAGAGTCGGCTGGGGTAATTATGCCAGTTCCAGTTCTGGAACGGTGTCTGGGGTTTTACTCGAATCTATTCATTGTACCAAAGAAGGAGAATTCCTTCAGACCAGTTCTGGATCTAAAAATATTGAATCGTTAAGGACTATTCTGCCTTTTGTTCAGCAAGGGCATTATATGTCTACAATAGACTTACAGGATGCATATCTTCATATTCCAATTCATCCAGATCACTATCAGTTCCTGAGATTCTCTTTTCTAGACAAGCATTACCAGTTTGTTGCTCTTCTGTTTGGCCTAGCAACAGCTCCAAGGATCTTTTCGAAGGTTCTCGGTGCCCTTCTCTCTGTAATCAGAGAACAGGATATTGCGGTATTTCCTTATTTGGATGATATCTTGGTACTTGCTCAGTCTTTACATTCTACAGAATCTCATACGAATCATCTTGTGTTGTTTCTTCAAAGACATGGTTGGAGGATCAATTTACCAAAGAGTTCCTTGATTCCTCAGACAAGGGTAACCTTTTTGGGTTTCCAAATAGATTCAGTGTCCATGACTTTGTCTCTAACAGAAAAGAGACGTCTGAAATTTGTTTCAGCTTGTCGAAACCTTCAGTCTCAGTTGTTCCCTTCGGTAGCATTGTGCATGGAAATTCTAGGTCTCATGACTGCTGCATCGGACGCGATCCATTTTGCTTGTTTTCACATGAGACCTCTCCAGCTTTGTATGCTGAACCAGTGGTGCAGGGATTATACAAAGATATCACAATTAATATCCTTAAAGCCCAATGTTCGATCTTCTCTGACTTGGTGGTTGAATCACCATCGTTTAATTCAAGGGGCCTCTTTTGTTCATCCAACCTGGACTGTGATCTCAACAGATGCAAGTCTTTCAGGTTGGGGAGCTGTATGGGGATCTCTGACAGCGCAGGGGGTTTGGGAATCTCAGGAGGCAAGGTTACCAATCAACATTTTGGATCTCCGTGCGATTTTCAGAGCTCTTCAGTTCTGGCCTCTTCTGAAGAGAGAATCATTTATTTGTTTTCAGACAGACAATGTCACAACTGTGGCGTATGTAAATCATCGAGGTTGGACTCACAGTCCTCAAGTTTTGAAAGAAGCATCTCGGATACTTGTATGGGCAGAATCCAGCTCCTGTCTAATTTCTGCAGTTCACACCCCAGGTGTAGACAATTGGGAAGCAGATTATCTCAGTCGCCAGACGTTACATCCGGGCGAATGGTCTCTACACCCAGAGGTATTTCTTCAGATTGTTCAAATCTGGGGACTTCCAGAAATAGATCTGATGGCCTCTCATCTAAACAAGAAACTTCCCAGGTATCTGTCCAGATCCAGGGATCCTCAGGCGGAAGCAGTGGACGCGTTGTCGCTTCCTTGGAATTATCATCCTGCCTATATCTTTCCGCCTCTAGTTCTTCTTCCAAAAGTGATTTCCAAAATTCTAATGGAGCATTCGTTTGTTCTGCTGGTGGCTTCAGCATGGCCTCACAGGTTTTGGTATGCGGATCTCATTCGGATGGCCAGTTGCCAACCTTGGACACTTCCGTTAAGACCAGACCTTTTATCTCAAGGCCCATTTTTCCATCAGGATCTCAAATCATTAAATTTGAAGGTATGGAGATTGAACACTTGATTCTTAGTCATAGAGGTTTCTCTGACTCAGTGATTAATACTATGTTACAGGCTCGTAAATCTGTCTCTAGAAAGATTTATTATCGAGTCTGGAAGACTTACATTTCTTGGTGTTCTTCTCATAAATTCTCTTGGCATTCTTTTAGAATTCCTAGAATTTTACAGTTTCTTCAGGATGGTTTGGATAAGGGTTTGTCTGCAAGCTCTTTGATAGGACAAATCTCTGCTCTTTCTGTTCTTTTTCACAGAAAGATTGCTAATCTTCCTGATATTCATTGTTTTGTACAGGCTTTGGTTCGTATCAAACCTGTCATTAAGTCAATCTCTCCTCCTTGGAGTCTTAATTTGATTCTGAGGGCTTTACAGGCTCCTCCGTTTGAACCTATGCATTCTCTGGATATTAAATTACTTTCTTGGAAAGTTTTGTTCCTTTTGGCCATCTCTTCTGCTAGAAGAGTTTCTGAATTATCTGCTCTTTCTTGTGAATCTCCTTTTCTGATTTTTCATCAGGATAAGGCGGTGTTGCAGACTTCATTTCAATTTTTACCTAAGGTTGTGAATTCTAACAACATTAGTAGAGAAATTGTTGTCCCTTCATTGTGTCCTAATCCTAAAAATTCTCTGGAGAGATCTTTACATTCTTTGGATGTAGTAAGAGCTTTGAAATATTATGTTGAAGCTACTAAAGATTTTAGAAAGACTTCTAGTCTATTTGTTATCTTTTCTGGTTCCAGGAAAGGTCAGAAGGCTTCTGCCATTTCTTTGGCGTCTTGGTTAAAATCTTTGATTCATCATGCTTATGTGGAGTCGGGTAAATCCCCGCCTCAAAGGATTACGGCTCATTCTACTAGGTCAGTTTCTACTTCCTGGGCTTTTAGGAATGAAGCTTCTGTTGATCAGATTTGCAAAGCAGCAACTTGGTCTTCTTTGCATACTTTTACTAAATTCTACCATTTTGATGTTTTCTCTTCTTCTGAAGCAGTTTTTGGTAGAAAAGTACTTCAGGCAGCTGTTTCAGTTTGATTCTTCTGCTTATAATTTCAGTTTTTTTCATTATAAAGATTAAAACTTTTGATTTGGGTTGTGGATTATTTTTTCAGCGGAATTGGCTGTCTTTATTTTATCCCTCCCTCTAGTGACTCTTGCGTGGAAGTTCCACATCTTGGGTATCTGCTATCCCATACATCACTAGCTCATGGACTCTTGCTAATTACATGAAAGAAAACATAATTTATGTAAGAACTTACCTGATAAATTAATTTCTTTCATATTAGCAAGAGTCCATGAGGCCCACCCTTTTTTGTGGTGGTTATGATTTTTTTGTATAAAGCACAATTATTCCAATTCCTTATTTTTTGATGCTTTCTCTCCTTTCTTATCACCCCACTTCTTGGCTATTCGTTAAACTGAATTGTGGGTGTGGTGAGGGGTGTATTTATAGGCATTTTGAGGTTTGGGAAACTTTGCCCCTCCTGGTAGGAATGTATATCCCATACGTCACTAGCTCATGGACTCTTGCTAATATGAAAGAAATGAATTTATCAGGTAAGTTCTTACATAAATTATGTTTTTTTTAATTGGTTTTCAGTGTCCGTAAGTTTTTATAAGGTCTTTGTTGTTTAATGTGGTGGCATTGGATACTCATTAGTTTGCCTCTTATGGTTCCTTTATGAGCTTCCCATACGTTATGGAAAAGGTGGACAGAGTTGGTGTTAATGTCAAAGTATTCTTTTATGGCCTTTTCAATGCGGACATTGTATTGGTAAATTTACAGAGGGCCACGTTAATCACTGACACAGTTTATAGTGTGGGGTGGTCTGTCTTACTGTCTATGCTCAGAGTGGATTTGTTGCAGCTTAAAGCCCATGTCCATTAGCTCAGGGTTAGTTATGGGCTTCAGATCCCGGTACCTGCTAGTGGTCCCCCAGAGTCAAGTTGTTAATGTAAGTCACGTTTCAGCATGCTTCATCTGAAGCTGTGTGTGCTCCAAAATGGCGGCGATGCATCCGTTGCCAGTTTGAGTGTAATTGCGAGCCGATCCGCTCATTTCAAGCTCTGGAAGCTTCACACCTGATTCCGTGGGCACTGTGTGTTCAATTGTTGGTCCGACTGTTGTCCCGGAGCAGAACAGCTACACAGCCATTAGCCTGCTTGGCCAAGCCCAGCCTCCTCTTCCAAACCATAAGTATTTTAACTCTTAATAAGACTCTATAGTAGCATTTTTATCTGACTGTCTGGCACCACAATACATATTTTCTCATATTTGTAACAAAAAATAAAACAAAAAATAGTTCTCTACAACAGGTCATTTTCTTTATTGTGTATATTGTGTATATTTGTGTATATTGTGTATATTTCTGTATCTGAATATGTTGATTGTTATGTAGGGTAGGTGCTTTTATGTCAACAGATATTCTAAAAATGTATATTTGGTACAAAAAAGTATGAGATTTCTGCGTTAATTAATAAACCACGTACATTAGCGTACAAAAGCCAAAACAGCACCTGTCCTCTGGGAACTGCAAAAGAGTAGACTGAGAGGATATACAGGTAACCCTCAGTTTACGCCAGGGTTAGGTTCCAGAAGGAATGGTTGTAAAACGAAACCAATGTAAATTGAAACCCAGTTTATAATGTAAGTCAATGGGAAGTGAGGGAGATAGGTTCCAAGCCCCTCTCAAAATTGTCATAAGCAACACCTAATACATTATTTTTAAAGCTTTGAAATGAAGACTTTAAATGCTAGACAGCATTATAAACCTAATAAAATAATCACACAACACAAAAAAATATATAATTAAACTAAGTTAAATGAACAAAAACATTTGCTAAACAGCATTATAAACCTAATAAAATAATCACACAACACAGACTTCACTTGCATTTTTCTGCAAACAGCTCTTTCTATGCGTTCCAATCTGGACTGAGTTATAGACAGGAAGATCCTTTTCCTTTGAAATCTGCTCGATAGCTCAGGTCTGGTTAAACTGATTAATTTCAGCTTGCTTGGCTTTGCTGCAACACAAGCAGACAGCTCCACCTACTGGCTATTTTAATAAATGCACTGCTTCTCAATGCTTTTGAACAGCAGTCACATGACTGGAAAAAAAGGTTGTTATTCTGAAACGGTGTAAATTGAACCGTTGTAAAACGAGGGCCACCTGTACTGTAATTTCCTGTATATGTATCTCAATCAATATTACTAAGTCACTGGTTAACCAGTTATCATCAATCAAATTTATTCTTAAAGGCACACCAGACTTAAAAAGGATCAGTAATGCTTGTAATAAACAGTTAAATATAGCAGGAACATTTTTAATTGTATTTTATTTTTACTTGTATATTTTAATTTTTTACTGTTCAGCCTCCAATAAGCCTTCTTAGGTTATGTTTTCATGTTAAAGGGACAAGAAACCCAACTCTTTCATTGATAGGGCACTGCTTTTCAAACCTGTCCCCAGACCTCCCTAACAGGCCACATTTTGAGAATATCTGAATTTGAGCACAGGTGAAATACTCAGCTGATTAATAACCATGGTTATTTTACCTGCTCTCATTCAAGGTAATCCTGAAAATCTATCCTGTTGGGGAGGTCTGAGGACAGGTTTGAAAACCAGTGAGATAGAGCATGTGATTTTAAACAACTTTTCAATTTACTTCTATTATCTAATTTGCTTTATTCTCTTGGAATCCTTTGTTGATATTGGGTTTCCCGTTGCTTTAACTTTGGGGATACCACTATATAGGAAAAGTTTTTTTTGAATGGAAGCATTCTCCAACACCTGTATCTTTTCTCTGTTTAACGTGGCTTCACGGAAACATTTATAATAATAAATGTCACATTTCCATTTAAGAAATCAATATGTAAAATATAGATTTTGACTGGATGTACTGCCCCATAATTAAAACAGTCAGCTGATAGAACAACTCATAATAGTTTCAAATGGCATGTTACTTATTTAAAGGGAAATAAAAAACCCCAAAAATTCCTTTTGTGATCTTACATAACATACTATTATCCTTTTTCTTCTTTCTCATGGTATTCTTTGTTGAATAGAAGTAGGTAGCATACAAATTTCTGGAGTACTATAACAGGAAATAGAGCTGCCATCTATAGCATATATATAACATTCATACACAACTGCTGCCATATAGTGCTGCCATATAGTGCTCTTGCATATTTATAGCATTCATACAAAACTGCTGCCATATAGTGCTGCCATCTAGTGCTCTTGCATATTTATAGCATTCATACAAAACTGCTGCCATATAGTGCTGCCATCTAGTGCTCTTGCATATTTATAGCATTCATACAAAACTGCTGCCATATACTGCTGCCATCTAGTGCTCTTGCATATTTATAGCATTCATACAAAATGCTGCCATATACTGCTGCCATTTAGTGCTCTTGCATATTTATAGCATTCATACAAAATGCTGCCATATACTGCTGCCATCTAGTGCTCTTGCATATTTATAGCATTCATACAAAACTGCTGCCATACAGTGCTGCCATCTAGTGCTCTTGCATATTTATAGCATTCATACAAAACTGCTGCCATATACTGCTGTCATCTAGTGCTCTTGCATATTTATAGCATTCATGCAAAACTGCTGCCATATACTGCTGCCATCTAGTGCTCTTGCATATTTATAGCATTCATACAAAACTGCTGCCATATACTGCTGCCATCTAGTGATCTTGCATATTTATAGCATTCATACAAAACTGCTGCCATATACTGCTGCCATCTAGTGCTCTTGCATATTTATAGCATTCATACAAAACTGCTGCCATATACTGCTGCCATCTAGTGCTCTTGCATGTTTATAGCATTCATACAAAACTGCTGCCATACACTGCTGCCATCTAGTGCTCTTGCATATTTATAGCATTCATACAAAACTGCTGCCATATACTGCTGTCATCTAGTGCTCTTGCATATTTATAGCATTCATACAAAACTGCTGCCATATACTGCTGTCATCTAGTGCTCTTGCATATTTATAGCATTCATACAAAACTGCTGCCATATACTGCTGCCATCTAGTGATCTTGCATATTTATAGCATTCATATAAATCTGCTGCCATATACTGCTGCCATCTAGTGCTCTTGCATATTTATAGCATTCATGCAAAACTGCTGCCATATACTGCTGCCATCTAGTGCTCTTGCATATTTATAGCATTCATACAAAACTGCTGCCATATACTGCTGCCATCTAGTGCTCTTGCATATTTATAGCATTCATACAAAACTGCTGCCATACACTGCTGCCATCTAGTGCTCTTGCATATTTATAGCATTCATACAAAACTGCTGCCATACACTGCTGCCATCTAGTGCTCTTGCATATTTATAGCATTCATACAAAACTGCTGCCATACACTGCTGCCATCTAGTGCTCTTGCATATTTATAGCATTCATACAAAACTGCTGCCATACACTGCTGCCATCTAGTGCTCTTGCATATTTATAGCATTCATACAAAACTGCTGCCATATACTGCTGCCATCTAGTGCTCTTGCATATTTATAGCATTCATACAAAACTGCTGCCATATACTGCTGCCATCTAGTGCTCTTGCATATTTATAGCATTCATACAAAACTGCTGCCATATACTGCTGCCATCTAGTGCTCTTGCATATTTATAGCATTCATACAAAACTGCTGCCATACAGTGCTGCAGATATTGGCACGCTCCTGAGAAGGGATTGGCGAATATTTTGCGGCATTTGAAATTTAAAACAAATTTTTATACATTTGTCCGTTCAAATTTAATTTTGAATGCTTATCAAACTTTTTAATATTCTAATTTTGAATATTGTTTTTCTAATTTTAATTAAAAAATTTTAATATTAGTTTGAATATTCAAATTTTATGTATGCTTTCTGTTAGCTATGACATTCAATTTCGAATTAATTTATGTGATTCGAAATTTTGACATTCAATTTCCATTCAGATTAATGTATGCGATTATAACATTTAATTTCAAATGTTCATAATATATCAAATATACACATTTGAAATTTGAATGTGTATATTTGAACTTTTACGAACATTTGAAATAGAAAGCAAAATTCAAATTCGAAAGCAACATTCGATTTGAAAGCAAAATTCAATTTGAAAACAAAATTCTAAATTAAAGGCAGCATTCGAAAAATGAAAATAATACAAGATTTTCAAATTTAATTTTTTTTTAGTTCTTATCGATATTCAATTGTGTAAAACAAATATACAAAGGAATATTTGTTTTACCATTCAAACTTCAATTTAGCCACACTTGCCCATCCATATTCCTGAGCTTACCACTCTGTTTTTCAACAAAGGATACCAAGGGAACAAAGGAAATTAGATAGTAGAAGTAAATTTGAAAGTTGTTTAAAATGAAATGCTCAATTTAAATCATAAAAGAAAAATATTGGGTTTCATGTCAATACAAAATAATTGTTTAAGCATGCACCTGACTATATGCCTACCAAATCCCTGACTTTGAGCAAGGGGACCTAGGAGCATTGATGCTGTTTAGAATTGTGGTCACAGCAAATATGGATCTGAGTTTGATTTTTCTTCTATTCACTCACTTTACATTTTCACACCTGCCTACAATTTTGCACAATACTGTATATATATGTATCTGTATGTATGTGTATGTAAATATGCATGTGTATTGTGTCTTTTAAACTTATATCTCAATAGAAAATCATAGTTTAAAAGTAAATGAAGAACTCCTCTATATGACCTGCAGTTTAGCTCAATGTAGGCTTAGTGCTCAAACAATAACTGACACGATGCCCCCATAGAAGTCATTATGTGACGGATTTAGTGCACCTGTTCGGACATGCAGATGTTAGTGTGCCCTAAACATTCGCTAAAGCGCTAATATATTACTTTTAACTCGTAATATGAGCTCAAATATATAATATTGATTTAACTTAGCTGTGTTAGTGCCCAATAGAGCACCACTTGTAATCTTGCCTTAGAGCTCCACAGTGAGTGATGCAAACATTACATGCGCTAGGGCAGTGTTTCCCAACGGCGGTCCTCAAGTACCCCCAACAGTCCTGGTTTTCATTATAGCTAAACTAGAGCACAGGTGAAATAATCAGCTGATGGATGAGAGCAGGTTGGTTCACCTGTGCACTGGTTCAGCTATAATGAAAACCTGGCCTGTTGGGGGTACATTGGGAAACACTGCGCTAGGGAATAGCAGGTCAATTTTGTGCTAGACTGTCCATTTAATCGTCCTTTAATGCAGTGATAACCTTTGTGATTTATTTTTAGGAAACATATACATTAAATAAGCTATTAGATAGCGAGAACATTTCCACTAATATGTTCCTGATAACTTGTTATACCAGCTGCATATTATGAAATGTATTGAAAATTGCTCAGCTGGGTTTACTCTTACAATTGAAAAAGGTGGTTACCACCCATAACGGAAAATTCTGTACCTAAGTTTGACTTTATGTGTAGAAAAATGAAATGCTAAGTTGGGCAGCGCGTCCCTGCAGGCTCAGCCCATTTGAATGAGCAATTATTTAGGGATACATTAATAGGGGTTCAATAAGCAAAATCAGCTATTTCAAAAATAAAAATAATAATATGGGATTTAGGAAAATAGATAATAGAAGTAAACGGGAAAGTAGTTTAAAATTGTATGTTCTACCTCAATCATGAAAGAAA
Source organism: Bombina bombina (assembly GCF_027579735.1). Classification (NCBI taxonomy): domain Eukaryota; kingdom Metazoa; phylum Chordata; class Amphibia; order Anura; family Bombinatoridae; genus Bombina; species Bombina bombina. The sequence continues at coordinate 792,851,029 of NC_069500.1, forward strand.
CATTTGGGGTTTCATGTCCCTTTAAAGCTTCCTCAAACTCATTTGTCCAAGATGGTTGACAAACCTTGCTCTCTGGGGGCAGAGTTGACCAAGCAATTTCCCATACATGTAATACTTTGCATCTGGTATAACAAGTCATTGGAAACTATGGCAACAATATCTTACAGTGTAGTGTCCCTTTAAGCTCATCCTCTTCATTTTGGATAGGAATATGCAGTTATAACTTCCCACTATCTTATATAATGAAGTACATTCTGCCGCAAGAGACATTGTAATAAGAAATTGTTCTGGTATTTGTGGAACATACTGAATACAGTGCAGTACTGCTGTTAATGATGAGATAATACAGCAATTTAAATGATTGTGACACTTTTTTTTTGTTCAGGTGAAATCTGTACATTATTCTGCTTTGCTTTTTGTTCTGTAACATATTGTTGGCAGCGATGACATTGAACATATTTTACTTGCGTTTCTACCAGGAATTTACCCTCATTCCCTTATGCAATCTAACATCAAACATAAGTTTGATCTGAGCAACCATAGCAACAAGAAAAGGAAGCAGATCATATTAGCATAAAAATATTAATCCAAGGATGTTGTTTCCTTGCAAATCAGTATATAACAAAGCATGAATTAAAAAGGAATGGACTGTGTTTTTTTTTTTTTTACATACTTTTGTACAAAGTCATTCTTTAATTAGCATTTAATTGCTATAATTCTTTTTCTTTTCATCCACATAATAAACACGACACATTTTGTTCATAATATTTATTTAGGGCAGAAAAAGCATTAGTTGACTAAAGATTTGCGAGTGATAAAGCTTTTAATATAATGGTAGGGCGTTGTAATTGCATTCTGAAAGTGTTCTTCTCAGTTTCCAGATTGACAGGGATTTATCACATATATGCATACACAGATAGGTTATATAAAGACTTCTTTGCCCATTCTACATTTTCCAAAACTTTTGGATACTTCAGTAAAGCAGCAGTATGGGGTTTGCTAGATACCCCTTGCAGGCACTAGATTCAAGCCTTTGTTGACTTTAGGCTTTGATAAAAGGTTTTAAAATAAATGTTGCAGTATGAAAAATAGATGGTGCCCATCAGGGGCGGAACTACCACTGGGGCAGGGAGGCACATAGAAGCTAGGCTGTACATAAACTGACGATGTTACAAACTTCTAAATTGATATTTAGATTCTCTTTAAAAAATAAAGAAACATGTGTTTTACCATTTCCCCAAAATCCACTTAAAGGGGGTCAAAAGAGGGAGCTGATTTATGCGGATACCTATATCTCAAAAACTGACGATGTTACATACGTGAAAATTGGTATTTAGATTCTCCTTGAAAAATAAAGAAAAACGTGTTTTTTACAATTTTCCCAAAATCAACTTAAGGGGGGTCAAAAGGGTGGGCTGATTTATGAGGATACCTATTTCTCAAAAACCAAAGATGTCACAGACGTGAAAATTGGTATTTAGATTCTCCTTTAAAAATAAAGAAATAAGTGTTTTAACATTTCTGAAAAGCCACTTTAGGGGGGATCAAAAGGGGGTGATTTATGAGGATACCTATATCTCAAAAATCAAAGATTTTACAGACGTGAAAATTGGTATTTAAATTCTCCTTGAAAAATAAATACATTTTTTTAACATTTCTCGAAAATCCACTTAAGGGGTTGTGAAAAGGAGGGTGATTTATGAGGATACCTATATTTCAAAAACCAAAGATGTTACTGATGTGGAAATTGGTATTTAGAGTACGAGAAACACAGATAATTAATGAAAAACTCAAGAAGTTCTTCTCAGTGAGGGTGCAACCAGAATGGGCACACACGTGAGGGCACATATTGTTTTGCGAGTGGTCGGGTTTTTCGCTATTTTTTACAAATCACAAAATCCATGCGAGCGAAGCCACGGGCAACAGCTAGTAATAAATATATCGCAAAGTAAAACCTCCATTTTCATGGGAAGCTACAAAAGTGCCTGAGTTACCGTGTGGTGATACGGTTTGTTGCCTTTAGAGCTATTCTATTTAACAAAAGTAGGAAACAGACTGGATTTTTGTATAATTACTTTATTGAATTCTACTCCACAATATGTTTGAAAAACAATTATTAATTTTAATAGTAGCTAAATAAAAGCCTTTATTTTTCTTGGGTTACATGCAAATATCTTACTTTAAGTCAGTAGATCAAAAATAAACATCGGTTTGAGAATTAAAATTAACATCTCACATTAACAAATGTGCAGTGCCTGCAGTATGGGGAGAAGTAGGTATGCTATATTCCCATTTGATCAAAAACAACGTAAACCAGTAAATTAACCCCTTAATGACAGCATGCAGCTATTTATAGTGCTTACAAGGCTGTAATATTTCTGTTGGCAAGAGCTGTGCTCTTGAAGCCATGGAAAACGTTTGCCTCAGGTGATATACAGAGTACATCACTGCCATTAAAGGATTAAAAGGGACATGAATAGCTTTGAGATTGTAATATAAAATATATAATTAACCATATTAAGAAAAAACTCTTCAATATACAATTCAATATTTATTTTGCTTAATTTTACAGTACAATACTTTAATTTTGTGTAAAAACTGCCCTTTTTTCCAAGCTCCCTAGATAGGTCTAAAACAAATTCTGTAACCCAGACTTTCTTCAAAATGCTGCAACTTGCTTAAACCAGCTACATACTAGACATTTATTGCTTAGAGCAGCAAACACACTCATGGGATACCATAAACATGCCAGAGTTTTTAAGTAGTTTGGCAAATTGCACATATATGTTTAAAGGGACACTCAAGTCAAATTAAATTTACAAGATTGAGATAGAGACTGCAATTTTAAACAACTATTTACACTTTTTGAGTTATCCGCTCCTACTGAGCATGTGCAAGAATTCACAGAATTTATGTATATGCATTTGTGATTGGCTGATTGCTATCACATGGTACAGGGGGAGTGTAAATAGACAACTTTGAAATTTGCCAGAAAAAAATCTACTACTCATTTGAAGTTCAGACTAAATGCTGTTGCATTGTATTTTTATAATGCATCTGTTGACTATGGAAATCTACTGTGTTGACTGGTCCTTTCATTATTATTGCATGCCCAGGTTCATGTTAATTTTTTTATTTTAGATCATTTTCATGGGTCATCAGATTTCATTTGTTGGGATATCTGAAACGTTAAGATATTAATTATGTGAGCAAATACAGATGTGTATTGTGTACTATCCCAAAAACATGTTGCAATAACCTTGACAGCACATTTATTTATATTTTTAAGGATTTTTTTTCTCTCATTTGTTACTCCTTGACGTTCTATGTTTTTGGAAATTGCCATGCAAAGCCTACAAAGGAACAATATAGTGTCACATTCACATCACTTGTTGTGTGAGTTTGAGGGGGGAAAAAAGGATGTGAGTGGTTTTAATTTAGTGCATTAATGCTTCAATCCTTGGCCTTCTGATCGTTTAAATGTTTCATAATCATTAGGGATCGTATCTGTAGGAAAAAAATGAAACATTTTAAGTCAATTGAAAACTGTAAATCTTTCCTCCTGACCTCAATGACAAAGAAAAAAGAACAGAAAAATGAAGTCAAACAAATGAATTGATTAAAGGACCATTAAACTTGGAATTTTAACAATGTAAAAAATGTTCCATTATTGAAAATGAAACATTATTGCAATATAATATACACTTGTTATTTATTTTGCTGTAAAACACATCTGAAAATTGTTCATGTTGAACTTTCTTTGGTAAATACTTTTAGCTAATTTATCTTTGAGGTTTTGTTTACCCCCCTCCTATCTCACATTATCTGTACGCATTTGCTTTTTTAAGGTGGATTATCAGTTTTGCATCAACAATCATGATAGGAACCGCATTCTTTGCAATAGGAGTGAGCATGCAAGGTACTTTAAGTGTTAATATTATTGTGTATATATAAATATATATTTATATTTAGCTATTAAAGATTAAAAAGGGATATATATATATATATATATATATATATATATATATATATATATATATATATATATATATATGTATGGTTATTTAAATGCCTGTTAAATATTTTTTTTTTAGTATTTAACTAAGGGGAATCAGTGCTAAACCACCTTAAAGGAATAGAAGCGGGCAGGATACCCCAATCTCTTACCTTAAGTTCATGCTATATCTGGGTATTAGTTTGTGATTGGTTAATAAGGGTTCTTTTGTTCTTGGGGACAGGGAAATCTGGGAAATAATGCTGCATTATCCATCACAAAATTCTTATCATTTATGAAGGAACATTAAAATACAGCTTACAATTTGTGTTTAATGTCTAACATTTAGTACTTTTGTGTCCTGTAGAATGTTCAGTTTACTCTGCCAAGTGACATAAGCCCTGGTTATTGTTTAATCTTCACAAGGGCTTTAATACTTTACAAGGGCTTTAATAGTGACAAAATGTTTTCTCCCACAGGAGAAAATACTGCGGATCCAATCAGCATAGTTAGTTACACAGCTGAGTTGTGCTCTGCAGGTCCTGAGTGGCACTTCTATACACAGTAGTGTAGGGACAATAGTCTTAAAGTTACGTGCTCTTAACAAATTAGAGCATGTCATTTTTGACTGTTTTGCCCCTTTAAACAGGTTGACTTAATTATAGGGCAACATTCAATAATTCTTCACTGAGTTTATGGATAATGTTTTGGTTAGTCAACTAATATAAAAATAAAAATTAAACATTTTCCCATTTGCGGACGTGTGATAAATAACCAACCATTACAAGTGGCGGGTTATAGCTACTGCGAGCTCACGGTAGCAATTAGTGCTCTGAAAATTAACCAGACATCAGATCTCTGGTCAGTTTTCTAAAAGTGCCCCAAATGCCCTCAAAATAGAGGGTATAATAGTTTTTTATTTAAAAAGTAGCATTTTTTTAAATTAAAAAACAACTGCACTAGGCAGTTTTAAGGGGTTAAAAGTGGTGCGTGTGGGGTGTTAGAAAGAAAACAACACTGAAAAGTGCCTTCACATTGCGGTCTATGGGAACTGTGTGTTGCCTGTAAATATATATTTATATGAATATATACATATATATTTATATGTTAATATGTGTATAATTATATAATAACATATAAATATATGTATATAATCATAAACACATATTTTTATATTGGCTGCCATCGCTGCCCTACTTACCTCCTTCTCTGTGCGAGGTTCTCATACCGTGTCTGACGGCATGAGAACGAGGCTCCCATTGGAGTCTATGGAAGTGTGCTCTTGTGAGCGCAATGCTTTCCAGCAATGCGAACGCGAGGTTGTGTTCACATTGCTAATAAAAGCAGTATAGGAGCGCCAAATTGGCTAATGTATATATAGCAGGATAGATGATGTGAACAATACCAATTATTAAAATGGTATATATAATAGAATAGCAGACAATAAACGATCTATGACTAATAAAAGTTAATCAATAATGGTAAGGGGATATGACTATTAGAACCTCTGTACACATTCACTCAGCTACCTAACCGATAATTTAACCGGTTATCATTTCCTAATACATAGCCGGATTACTCATATTTTACTTATTGTATTTCACCAATATCCTACTATATTGTATTTCATCAGTATCTTTATTTTTTTGTATTGTATTTCAAGTGTATGTGTATTATTTAATGATATTGTATTTAACTATATTGTATATTGTGCATAATTTCTAACTCCCATTGTGTAATTACATACTCCTATGAGGGATTTACACTGATGAGCCAATCCTGTTTAATTATAGATTGTTTTAAATAAACTCTTTTTTAGTATTTGAACCTTCATTATGGCTTTTTATATATAAATTCACAGAGGTTCTAATAGTCATATCCCCTTACCATTATTAGTTAACTTTTATTAGTTATAGATCGTTTATTGTCTGCTATTCTGTTACATATACCATTTTAATAATTGGTTCTGTTCACATCATCTATCCTGCTATATATACATTAGCCAATTTGGCACTCCTATACTGCTTTTATTTGTATTCTATATCCAAGATCCAGTTAGGGGGGTCTTTTATAGTGTAGCTTGTATATTAATCTAGGCGCAGTTTCTACACCAACACATATCTGTGTTCACATTGCTGTCAACTTGTAATACCAGCGCACATTAGCATGCAATGGTATTACTCAGTGGAGCACTAATATCGCTTTTGCGAAAGTAATTTTTAGCGCTCCACTTGCAATGGGCATGGTCATTTTGAAACCTAGGTTACACTGCAGGTATCTAAAGGTGTTTTTCTGCACATGAGCAAACAGGTCAGCACTGTAATGCAGGGAAAGCTAGATTTCAACATGACTAGAGGGAAGCGAAGAATAACCTCAATGCTATGTTCATGTATTGTATGTATTTCGTGTTTAAATATTTTATATATATATATATATATATATATATATATATAAAGGTACATATATACAATGGTTCGTTTTACACCGATTCAGAATAACAACTAATAAAGCACTGACAGCATACACCAAAAAGTTCAACATGCTTCATGTCAACGCTCTTCAAAAGGATAAATTGCCAGCAATAAATACTTATCTGAAACTGTATGAGACTAGGAAAGTATTAAAGACATTTTTTTACACATGAATTGAAAAAACTTTGAACTTAATAGGACAGAATTTCAACATTTAGAGTGGAGCGCTATTTTGCACTCCCGCTAGTGCGTTAACTTTGCTAGATGGAGGCTTTTTGTGCATGTCGAGTTGGGCTCCTATTTCAAGTTGAAAGTATAAAGTTTGCGCATGAGCAAAAACCTGGCTATTGCAGCAGCATTAACATATTCTCCCGTAGACTTCAATGGAGCGCAAAAACACCCATACTCGCGGGCTAACCCGACTGCGTTTATTCAAGTGTGCTAAACCAGACACGAATTATGAATATTTCACTTTCCAATGTTCTTCACATAGAATAATATGTTCTATTTATTCTTAAATAAACATTTTTATATATATATATATATATATATATATATATATATATATATATATATATATATGCAAAACAGAAAGAGAAGCAGTCTGCCAGGAATGATCAGCAGCATCAATAGCTTGTTCTATGGCCCGGTTGCCACCTGGGAGTAGCTTCTTTCTGCCCAATTGTGCTTTCACAGAGGAACATTTCCTGTAGTATATCAGTCTGATCCCGCCAACATGGTCAGTCCAGCCCCGAAATACCAGACAATTCTCCTCTGAACAAGGAACATGACAACCCCAGACCATCATTTCGGCCTTCTTTGGGCCTCGTCAGTGAGGTGCAGCCATTTCCCTCTAAGCACATTGGGCAAGGAGTCCACGTCTGGTTTCCCCCATCACCCTTAGGAAGACAATCCCCAGGGTCATATTTACATATGCAAAACAGAAAGAGAAGCAGTCTGCCAGGAACGAACAGCAGCATCAATAGCTTGTTCTATGGCCCGGTTGCCACCTGGGAGTAGCTTCTTTCTGCCCAATTGTGCTTTCACAGAGGAAAATTTATAAGACCCTGGGGAAGTCTCCCTATGGGTGATGGACTCCTTGCCCAGTGTGCTTAGAGAAATGTGGCTGCACCTCACTGATGAGGCCCAGAAGAGGCCGAAATGATCGTCTGGGGTTGTCATGTTCCTTGTTCAGATGAGAATTGCCTGGTATTTCGGGGCTGGACTGACCTTACTTGGAGGGATCAGACTGATATACTTCAGGAAAGTTTTCCTCTGTGAAAAGCACGCTGGTCTAAAAGACTGTGCTTCCAGGTGGTAAATCGCCATAGAACTAGCTGATGAGCTGATGTTCGTTCCTGGTAGAGAGCTTCTCTCTTCATATGTATATATATATGTATATATATATATATATATATATATATATATATATACACACACACACACAATTGCATAAATATGATTTTTGATTTTCAAGATTTCAGCTAGTTTGCTGGAAAGGGCTTCAATGCACTTATACATATACTAATTGAATAAAATACAGGGAATAATATTTATATCCTGTGGTTAAACCAGGGGTGTGTTAGAGGCATCATTTTAACAAGTTAATTGCTAAGGATTGACTAAAAAGGAGACTAAGACTCCTAAAATAATGGAGTTGGATAGAATCAATAATTTACACTGTTTGCGATCTTGCATTCTACTAGTCTCCTATGAGGTTATTGTATCATTTGCAATTATCTTGGACTAGTAACCACGCATACAACAATCATCCATCAAATCCAAGATAATACTAATTGACAATAAGCTCCTATAATCCGAGAGCTGATAACTTTTAATAGCTTTCTAATGTAATATAATTCTCATGCTATATAAAGATAAATGCTATTCAAATATTATTTTGCATTAATATAAATATATATCTATGTAAATATATGTATATATATATATATATGTATATATATATATATATATATATATATATATATATATATGTATATATATATATATAAATATATATATGTGTGTGTTTGTGTTTCTTTGTATGTGTTTGTGTTCTAGCTTTTAGTGTCATTTACCCAGGGGCGTATTTTGGCCTAGGCAAACAAGGCACTTGCTTAGGGCAGCAGATTGGGAGGGGGCAGCACATTTTTTGTGGCTATACTTGTAAGATGCTTACAGCTATTTTAGAAGTATTATACAGGTATATAAGGGAGATGTTGCCCAAAAAGCTTACATTCTAGGGGGTATAAGAAACTGCCCATGGAGCTTACAGTTTAGTGGTAGCTCTGAACCTTTCTTATATTTAGCTACCTATTGCCTTTAGTTCTGTTGGCTACCAGCACTAAGTATTGCGTTTGGGGAAATATTGTTTCAAGAAATCTGTTTGTTTTTTGTATATTGCAGCAAAAGATAGGTGTGTGTGTGTGTGTGTGCCTGTGTGTGTGTATATATGTTATGTGTGTGTATATATGTTATATGTGTGTATATATGTGTGTGTATAAATATATGTGTGTGTGTGTGTATATATGTGTGTGTGTATATATGTGCGTGTGTATATATGTTATGTGTGTGTATATATGTGTGTGTATAAATATATGTGTATGTGTGTATATATATGTGTGTGTATATATGTGTGTGTGTGTGTGTATGTGTGTGTGTGTGTATATATATATGTGTGTGTGTGTGTATACAGGGAGTGCAGAATTATTAGGCAAGTTGTATTTTTGAGGATTAATTTTATTATTGAACAACAACCATGTTCTCAATGAACCCAAAAAACTCATTTATATCAAAGCTGAATAGTTT